>NW_028225180.1:20662035-20678149 GCF_052327205.1 Somniosus microcephalus
AAGATTCAGTAGGATGGGGCAGACAGACAGAGACAAAGAGAGAGATAGACATTCAGAGATATCCAAGACAGAAAGTGAAAAACTGAGACGAAGACAGACAGAGAGAGACAGGCAGAGAAAGACAGACAGAGACAGGCGAACAGAGACAGACAGGCATGACAGTAACACACGGACAGAGACAGATGGATACAGTATCACAGAAATAAACAAGCTTAGTTGTCGACCCTGCAAAGTCCTCCTTACCAACATCTGGGGGCTTGTGCCAAAATTGGGAGAGCTGTCCCACAGTCTAGTCAAGCAACAGCTTGACATAGTCATAATTACCGAATCATATCTTACAACCAATGTCCCAGACACCACCATTACCATCCCTGGGTATGTCCTGTCCCACCGGCAGGGCAGACCCACCAGAGGTGGTGGCACCGTGGTATACAGTCGGGAGAGAGTAGCCCTGGGAGTCCTCAATATTGACTCAGGACCCCATGAGGTCTCATGGCATCAAGTCAAACATGGGCAAAGAAACATCCTGCTAATTACCACCTACCGCCCTCCCTCAGCTGATGAATCAGTACTCCTTCATGTTGAACACCAATTGGGAGAAGCACTGAGAGTAGCAAGGGCACAAAATGTCCTCTGGGTGGCGGACTTCAATGTCCATCACCAAGAGTGGCTCGGTAGCACCACAACTGGCCGAGCTGGCCGAGTCCTAAAGGACATTGCTGCCAGACTGGGTGTGCGACAGGTGGTGAGGGAACCAACAGAAGAGAAAAACCTACTTGATCTCGTCCTCACCAATCTACCTTTTGCAGATGCATCTGTCCATGACAGCATTGGTGGAAGTGACCACCGCACAGTCCTTGTGGAGACGAAGTCCCGTCTTCATGATGAGGATACCCTCCACCGTGTTGTGTGGCACTACCACCGTGCTAAATGGGACAGATTTCGAACAGACCTGGCAACTCAAAACTGGGCATCCATGAGGCGCTGTGGGCCATCAGCAGCAGCAGAATTGTATTTAACCACAATCTGTAACCTCATGGCCCGGCATATCGCTCACTCTACCATTAACATCAAGCCAGGAGATCAACCCTGGTTTAACGAAGAATGCAGGAGAGCATGCTGGGAACAGCACCAGGCATACCGAAAAATGAGGTGTCAACCTGGTGAGGCTACAACACAGGACTACTTGCATGCCAAACAACGGAAGCAACATGCGATAGACAGAGCTAAGCGATCTCACAACCCTCGGATCAAATCAAAGCTCGGCAGTCCTGCCACATCCAATCGTGAGTGGTGGTGGAGAATTAAACAGCTAACAGGTGGAGGAGGCTCCAACAATATCCCCATCCTCAATGATGGTGGAGCCCAGCACGTGAGTGCAAAAGACAAGGCTGAAGCATTTGCAACTATCTTCAGCCAGAAGTGCCGAGTGGATGATCCATCTCGGCCTCCTCCTGAGGTCCGCATCATCACAGATGCCAGTCTTCAGCCCATTCAATTCACTCCACGTGATGTCAAGAAACGGTTGATGACACTGGATACTGCAAATGCTATGGGCCCTGACAACTTTCCGGCAATAGCACTGAAGTGCTCCAGAACTAGCTGCGCCCCTAGCCAAGCTGTTCCAGTACAGCTACAACACTGGCACCTACCCGCCAATGTGGAAAATTGCCCAAGTATGCCCTGCCTACAAAAACAGTACAAATCCGACCCGGCCAATTACCATCCCATCAGTCTACTCTCAATCATCAGCAAAGTGATGGAAGGTGTCGTCGACAGTGCTATCAAGAGGCACTTACTCAGCAATAACCTGCTAACTGACGCCCACTTTGGGTTCCGCCAGGGCCACTCAGCTCCTGACCTCATTACAGCCTTGGTCCAAACATGGACAAAAGAGCTGAAATCAAGAGGTGAGGTGAGAGTGACTGCCCTTGACATCAAGGCAGCATTTGATCGAGTGTGGCATCAAGGAGCCCTAGTAAAACTGAAGTAAATGGGAATCAAGGGGAATACACTCCATTGGCTGGAATCATACCTAGCACAAAGGAAGTTGGCTGTGGTTGTTGGAGGTCATTCATCTAAATCACATCACATCACTGCAGGAGTTCCTCAGGGCAGTCTCCTAGGCCCAACCATCTTCAGCTGTTTCATCAATGACCTTCCCTCTATCATAAGGTCAGAAGTGGGGATGTTCGCTGATGTTTGCACACTGTTCAGCACCATTCAAGGCTCGTCAGATACTGACGCAGTCAGTGTCCATATGCAACAAGACCTGGACAACATTCAGAATTGGGCCGACAAGTGGCAAGTAACATTCGCACCACACAAGTGCCAGGCAATGACCATCTCCAACAAGCGGGACGCTAATCATCTCCCCTTGACATTCAGTGGCATTGCCGTCGCTGAGTCACCCACTATCAACATCCTGGGGGTTACCATTGATCAGAAACTGAACTGGACCAGCCATATAAATACTGTAGCTACAAGAGCAGGCCAGAGGCTAGGAATTCTGCGGCGAGTGTCTCACCTCCTGACTGCCCAAAGCCATACCACCATCTACAAGGCACAAGTCAGGAGTGTGGTGGAATACTCTCCACTTGCCTGGATGAGTGCAGCTCCAACAATACTCAAGAAGCTCGACACCATTCAGGATAAAGCAGCCAGCTTGATTGGCACTCCATCCTCCACATTCAACATTCACTCCCTCCACCAATGGGGCACTGTGGCTGCAGTATGTACCATGTACAAGATGCACTGCAGCAACTCGCCAAAACTCCTTCAACAGCACCTTCCAAACCCGCAACCTCTACCACTTAGAAGGACAAGGGCAGCAGACGCATGGGAACATCACCACCTACATGTTCCCGTCCAAGCCACACACCATTCTGACTTGGACCTGTATCGCCGTTCCTTCGCTTTCGCTGGGCCGAAATCCTGGAACTCCCTTCCTAACAGCATTGTGGGTGTACCTACACCATATGGACTGCAGCGGTTCAAGAAGGCGGCTCACTACCATCTTCTCAAGGGCAATTAGGGATGGGCACTAAATGCAGGCCTAGTCAGCGACGCCCACATCCCATCAATGAACAAAAAAAGATAGGCATGCAGACGCAGACAGACAGAGACAGATGGGCAGAGACAGCAGGAAGATGAGCAGAGAGGGACAGGCAGAGACAGACGGATAGAGCCAGACAGAGGCAGAAACAGAGACCAGAAGATGCAGACTGTCACAGAGACTGACCTACAGAGACAGACAGGCAGAGGCTGAAAGGCAGAGGGAAATGGAAAGGGACAGTCAGAGAGAGACACAGTGAGTCGGACAGAGACAGACACGCAGTGAAAAAGAGAAAGAGACAGACAGATAGTCAGAGACAGGCAGAGACAAACAGTGAAAGACAGAGTCAGACAGATAGACAGGTATAGGCAGACAGATATAGACAGACAGAGACAGTCTGATTCAGACAGAGACAGACGGTTGGACAAACTGGCAAAGACAGACAGAGAGAGACATGCCCGTTCGCAGACAGATGGACAGAGAATAACAGACAGAGACAGAGACAGGCTTAGAGAGAGATGCAGACACAGACAGACATAGAGAGATGGGAAGAGACAGAAGGACAGAGACAGTCAGAGACAGTTGCACAGAGACAGATAAACAGAGACTGTTGGACAGCGGAATGTGGCAGACAGAGACAGAGAGAGTCAGTGACAGACAGAGACAGAAAGACAGATAGAGGCAGATACAGAGAGAGGCAGACAGACAGAGACATACAAGGAGAGACAGACAGAAAGAGGTAGACGGAAAGAGACAGACAGACTGAGTCAAAGATATAGAGAATTAAAAATTCACAGTCTCAGAAATACCGACACAGAGACAGACAAAAACAGAAAGAAAAAGACAGACAGAGATAGACGGGCAGAGGCAGATTGATGGAGAAAGATGTACAGAGACAGATGTGCAGAGACTGGCAGATGGATTTAAAGAGACAGAGCCAGACAAACAAGACAGACAGACAAACATAAACAGACAGATACAGACAGAGACAGACAGAGAGAGAGAGACAGATAAGCAGAGTTCGACGATCAGAAACTGAAGGAGAAAAAACATGGGGATGGAGACAACGAGACAGAGACAGACTGACTGACAGGGACAGAGACAGACAGAGGTAGCCACAGAGACAGACAACAGAGAAAGACAGACAAAGATAGAATGACAGAGACAGAGTTAGACAGGCAGACAAAGGCAGAGACAGACAAAGCCACACAGAGACAGAGAGGAAGAGACATACCTACAGAGACAGATGGATAGAGATAGACGGGCAGAGACAAACATACACATGGAGACGAACAAAGGCAGGCAGACAGAGACAGAGAAAGTCGGAGACAGACAGCGACAGTGAGTGAAAGACAGAGATAAAGTCAGACAACAATAGACAGAAGGGCAGAGTCACAGAAAGCGAGAAACAGAGACAGGCAGAGACAGACAGACTGAGGGAGACAGATAGACAGAGACAGGATGAGACAGTGACAGGCAGACAGAGCAAGCACGGGCAGTAAAACAGAGACAGTCAGAGACAAATTCAGGTAGAGAGATGGACAGAGACAGAAGTACAGAAACTAACGGATGGATACAAAGATGCAGAGGCAGACAGACAGCGAAAGAGACAGACAGAGAGACACAGACAGACAGAAATTGGCTGGTACAGACAGGGTAAGGCGGACAGAGGCAAATAGGCAGAGACAGTTGGACAGTACTAGATTGACAGAGACAGATCGGCAGAGAGAGATGGGCAGAGGCAGACTGACAGAGATAGACAGCGAAAGCGAGAGAGAGACTGACGGAGACAGGCATAGACAGAGGAAGGTAGAAGCAGACAGAGAAAGACAATGAGACAAACGGGCAGAGACAGACCGAGCCAGAGACATACAGACAGAGACATATGGACAGAGATGCACATAAAAAACAGATAGCGGCTTAGAGGGACATGCAGACACAGACAGACAGAGACAAACGGGCAGAGAGAGATGGACATAGGCATGGAAAGAGACAGACAGAGGCACAGATATAGAGACAGATGGACAGAGGCGACAGAAAGACAGAGACAGGCAGTGGCAAGTTCAGGCAGATATTGAGACAGGCAGAGAAAGTTATGCAGAGACAGACCGAGACAGACGTACAGAGACAGAAGGACAGAAGGAGAATGGCAGAGACAGGTGGATAGAAACAGAAGTACAGAGACTGCCGGACAGATACAAAGAGTCAGAGGAAGGCGGACAGAGACAGAGATAGACAGAGGGACATAGAGAGACGTATAGAGACTGGCAGATGGGTACAAACAGACAGTGACAGACAGCAGGGACAGAGACAGACACAGACAAACAGACATATAGACAGACAGATGCCATTAAAGACAGAGGCAGACGGACAGAGACAGACAGGCAGAAACAAACGAAAAGAGACAGATGGACAGAGATAGACAGAAACAGAAAAAGAGACCGACAGAGACAGGCAGAGACAGAGACAAACAGAGACAGACAGCGAAAGAGACAGAGACAAACGGGCAGTGGCCGTCCGACAGAGAAAGCGACAGACAGAGACAGAGAGAGATGGACAGATACAGACCGATACAGACAGACAGAGACAGAAAGTGGCAGATATGGAGACCTGAAGGGATAGACCGAGACAGAGACAGGCCGAGACCGACAGAGAGAGGGACATTTGCAGAGACAGACAGACAGAAAGACGGAGAAAGAGACAGGAAAATTCAGAGACAGACAAAGGCAGACGGACAGAAACGGGCAGGTAAAGACATAGGGACAGAAACAGATGGACAAAGACAGACGGGAATAGACAGACGATAAGAGACAGAGAACGTCGGAGCAAGACAGGCCGACAGAGAAAAAGAGACAGAGAGAGGCTGACAGTCAGATACAGACAGAGACAATCAAGGAAAGGGAGAGATAGAGATAGAGATACAGAGACGGGCAGACAGATATAGGCATACAGAAACAGAGGGTGAGAAAACGGGCAGAGACAGACAGAGACAGAGACACATGGATGGAGGCAGATGGAGAGTGATTCACAGACAGAAACAAAGACAGAGACAAGCTTAGAGAGACATGCAGACACAGACAGAAAGAGACAGACGGGCAGAGACAAAGAGACTGACGGACATGGCCAGACAGGCAGACAGACAGACAGACTGACAGACAGACAGAGAGACAGGCAGAGGCAGGGACGGACAGAAAGAGACTGAGAGACAGAGGGACCCGAACAAAGAAAGACAGTCAGAGACAAAGAGAAAGATACAGACAGACAGTCAGAGAAAGACAGAGAATGAGATACACGGTCAGTGACTGACAGACAGACGGACAGAGACAGGCTTAGAGAGACATGTTGGCATAGACAAACAGAGAACTATGGACAGATAAAAGCGGACAGAGACAGACGGGCAGAGACAGAAGGACAGAAACAGACAGAGAGAGAAAGACAACGACATCGACAGGCAGCGACAGAGACAGACAGAGGCTGACAGACAGAAACAGATATACAGAGAGAGGTAGACAGAAACAGCGACAGGCATGGGCAGAGACAAACAGACAGAGGCGGCATAAAAGAAGAAAAACAAAATTGTGTACGCAGAAAGACAGAGAAAGTCAGAGACATTGCAGGCAGAGACA
The DNA here is from genome assembly GCF_052327205.1 of Somniosus microcephalus. Lineage (NCBI taxonomy): Eukaryota > Metazoa > Chordata > Chondrichthyes > Squaliformes > Somniosidae > Somniosus > Somniosus microcephalus. The sequence continues at coordinate 20,668,717 of NW_028225180.1, forward strand.
GAGAAAGGCATAAGAACATAACAGCATAAGAAATAGGAGTAGGAGTAGGCCATCCGTCCCTTCGAGCCTGCTGTGCCATTCAAGGACATCATGGCTGAACTTTAGCCTCAACTCCATTCACCGGCCCTATCGCCATATCCCTTGATGCCCTTACTAGTCAGAAATCTATCAACTTCTGTTTTTAATATACCCAATTACTGAGCCTTCACAGCCATCTGGGGTAGAGAACTCCAAAGATTCAGCACCCGCTGTGTGAAGTAATTTCATTTCATCTCAGTCCTGAATGGCATACCTTTTATCTTGAGGCTGTGGCCCCTGGTACTAGACTTCCCAGCCAAGGGAATCATTCTCCCAGCATCCATTCCAACACGTCCTGTAATCATTTTATTTGTTTCAATGAGATCCCCTCTCATTCATCTGAATTCAAGAGATAACAGGCCTACTTTACGCAATCTCTTCTCATATGACAGTCCCGCCATCCCAGGAATCAATCTCGTGAACCTTCGTTGCATTCCCTCAATGGCAAGTATATCCTTCTTTAGCTAAGGAGACCAAAATTGCACAGAGTACTCCAGGTGTGGTCTCACCAAGGCCCTATATAATTGGTGTAGGACTTCTTTACTCCTGTACTCAAATCCTCTTGTAATGAAGGCAAACATACCATTTGCCTTCCTAAATGCTTGCTGCAACTGCACATTCACTTTCAGTGGCTCATGTACAAAGGCACCCAGGTCCCTTTGAACATCTGTATTCCCCAATCTTCCATCATTTAAGAAATTGCCTTTCTCTTTTTTCTACCAAACTTCACAATTATCGACATTATATTCCATCTGCCATGTTCTCGCCCACTCACTGAGCCTGTCGAGAAACCCTTGAAGCCTCTTCACAACCGCTTTGCAACTGCCACTGCCACCTAGCTTTGTATCATCAGCAAATTTGGAAATGTTACATTTAGTCCCCTTATCCAAATCATTGATATAGATTGTGAATAGCTGGGGCCGAAGCACCGATCCTTGCGTTACCCCACTAGTCACAGCCTGACATCCTGAATAAGACCCGTTTATCCCTTCTCATTGTTGTCTGTCTGTTAACCAATTCTCAATGCTAGTATATTACTGACAATTCCATATGCCCGAATTTTGTTCACCAACCACTTGTGTGGGACCTTGTCGAAGGTCTTCTGAAAATCCAGATACACCACATCTACCGGTTGCCCTTTGTCTACTCCACTAGTTACATCCTCAAAGAACTCCATGTTGACTCTGCCCAATCTTACTATTAGTTTCTAAGTGCCCAGTTATTGCATCCTTTATAATAGATTCCAGCATTTTCCCAACTACTCTTCCGAGGCTCACAAGACTGTAGTTCCCCGCTTTCTCTATCCGTCCTTTCTTAAATAGTGGGGTTTCATTTGCAATCCTCCAATCTGCAGGAACCGTTTCAGAAGCTATAGAATCTTGGAAGGTGTCAAACAATGCGTCCACTATTCCAATGGCCACCTCTTTCAAAATCCTAGGATGTAGGTCATCTGGTCCTTGGGATTTATCGACCTTTAGTCCCATTAATTTTGCTAGTACTCTTTTTTTACCGTTAATAATTTCTTTATGTTCCTCATTCTCCTCGCACCCTTGGTTTTCTCGTATTTCTGGGAGGTTTTTTGTGTCTATCTCCGTGAAGACAGATACAACGTAATTATTTTATTTCTCTGCCATTTCCTCATTCCCCATTATAAATTCTCTCGTCTCTGACTGTAAAGGACCTACATTTACCTTCTCCAGTCTTTTCCTTTTAACATATCTATCGAAGCTTTTACAATCCGTTTTTATATTTTTCGCTAGTTTCTGCTCATATTCCACTTTTCAATTTCTTCGTCCCATTTTGCTGATTTCTAAAAAGATCCCAATCCTCAGGCTGACCGCTTTTTCTGACACCTTTATAAGCCTACTCCTTTGACTTAATACTAGCTTTAATTTATTTTATTGGCCATGGTTGGATCATTTTTCGTTTTGGGTTTTTAAGCTCTAGATGAATATATGTTTGTTGCAAATTATTCATTATTCCTTGAATGTTAGCCATTGTATGGCGAACTTCATAACTTTTAGTGTAGTCTCCCAATCTACCACGGCCAACTTATCACTCATACCATTGTAGTTTCCTCTGTTTAGATTGAAGACATTAGTTTCACATTGGACTACATCACTCTCAAACTTAATATAAAATTCAATCATATTATGGTCACTTGTCCCTAAAGGCCCATTTATCACGTGATTATTCATGAGCCTTTTCTCATTACACAGTACCAGATCCAGAATAGACTGCTCCCTGGTTGGTTCCTTCACATACTGATCCAGGAAACCATCTATCATGCATTCCAAAAATTCGACCTCTACACCATTAGTGGGAATTAATTCGGCCAGTCAATGTGTAGATTAATGTCCCCCATGTTTACCGTATTGCCCTTGTTACATGCACTTCTAATCCTTTGATTGATACTGTGCCCTACATTACCATTACTGTTAGGTGGTCTACACACAACACACACCAATGTATTCTGCCCTTCGCAGTTCCTTAGCTACACCCAAACTGATTCCAGTTCGACATCATATCTGCCGAGCCAAGATCTGGTATCTCTACCATACCGACTTCATCCCTTATTAACAGCGCTACGCCACCTCCTTTTCCTTTTTGTCAGTCCTTCCTAAATGTTGAGTACCCTGGAACATTCATTTCCCAGCTTTGGTTATCCTGCAACCTTGTCTCTGTAAGGGCAAAAACATTTACTTCTATTAGTCCTATTAATTCATCCAACTTTTTGCGAATGCTACGTTCATTTAGATAAAGTGCCTTCAACTTTGCCTGTTTAATATTTTTCTGCACTTTGACCCTCTTTACTGTTGGCTTTTGTTTCTGCTCCCTACTAGTTTTACGGAGTATTTTCTAACTTGCACTTCCAGCTTTGTTTCTCTCCATTCTGGGCCCACACTTAAGTACCCAGCCCCCTGACAAAGTAGATTAAATCCTCCCCAACAGCACAAGCAAACCCCACTGCGAGGATGTTGGTACCGTTTTTGCCGAGGTGTAACACGTCTGCCTTGTACAGGTTCCACCATCCCCAGAATCAGTCCCAATGCCTCAGGAAATTAAATCCCTCCATTATGAACCATCTCTCCAGCCACGCATACATCTGGTCTATTAACCTATTTCAGCTCTCGCTAGCACGTGGCACTGCGAGTAATCCTGATAATACTACCTCTGAGATCCTGCTTTTTAATTTATATGCCAGCTGCCTATATTCTGCTTGCAGGACCTCGTCCCTCCTTCTACCACTTTCGTTGCTACCTATATGGACTACCACATCTGGCTGTTCTCCCTCCCCCTTCAGAATGTCCTGCTGCCACTCAGTGACATCCATGACCCTGGCACCAGAGCGACATGCAGCGATAGACAGACTGAGACAGACATACTTACATGGACAAAGAGCGACATGCAGGGACAGTCAGATAAATACAGACATACTTACATGGAAGGACAGAGACAGGCAGGCAGAGATTGGTGGACGGATACGCAGAGATAGGGAGAGAGACGACAGAGACTGACAGGGAGAGGGATACAGACAGAGGCAGAGAGGCAGACGGACACAGACAGAGACAGACAGACAGAGAAAGAGACAGGCAGAGGCAAGGACATACAGATAGAGACTGACAGGCAGAGGTACATGGACAGAGATAGGCTGACAGAACAAATGGTAGGCAGAGGCAGGGACAGACCGACAGAAACAGACAGAGACTCACATTCAGAGGGTCATGGACAGAGGCAGACAGTCAATGAAAAAAAGAGACATAAATATACGGACAGAGATAGACGGATATAGAGCACCAGAGAGATGGAGACCGAAGGAGACACAGACAGGTAGACAGAGACACAGACATAGAACGTGAGAGAGAGAGAGAGGGAGAGAGAGATAGAGAAAGTGGAACAGACAGGTAAAACTGGTGTCATCTGCGTACATGTCAAAGCTGAAGCCATATGTGCCACTGAATGATTCAATGGGAAGCATGTAGATGCAGGGGCTCCGTTCAGTTAGGTAAACATGAAAGCAAGCAAGGGAAAGCCAATAAAGTGGCCAAAAACAAAGGAATGTAGAGACGATGGATTAGAGGAGAGTACGGAATCTCTTCTCGTTGAAAGGATATGAAGTCGGAAGCTCAGGTCAGGGATGAATAGGGATCAGAGGTTACAAAACTTCATATGCAGCCTGAAATAAAAGTAAGGGAGTGGAATGGCATCGGTGACATGGGTATGGAGTTTGTGCTGGGGCCAAATATGACAGCCTCGGTCTTCCCAATCTTTAATTGGAGCAAATCGCAGCTCATGCAAAGCAGACTGTTGCAATTTGATAACACAGAGGTAGTGGAGGGTGGATAGAGATGGTGGAGAGTTGGAGCTAGGTGTTGCAGCGAACATGTGGAAGCTAAATCCATGTTTGCTGATGATGTCACAAATGGCAGCATGTTGATGAGGAAGAGGAGGGACAAGAATGTAAAGTTCAGATACTCGAGAGTTCACGGTGCTGGTGTGGGAAGAGAAGCCATTGCTGGAGATGCTCTGGCTACCATCTGATCGGTAATACTGGAACCAACTGAGGGCAGTCCCACCGAATGAGGCCAGTGTCAGAGGTATGGAGAGATCATGGGTGGGTTTGCTGCAGGTTTGGAGGAGATGGTGGAGATGGCGAGTGGTGAGGCCATCGAGGGATTTTAACCCAAGGATAAGAATTTAAAATTCAAGTCGTTGGGAAAGTGAGAGACACTGAGACTCAGTGAGGGTGAGGGTGATGAGCGAGCGGGACTGGGGAGAGCTGGACATGGACAGCAGAGTTTAGGATCGGTTGGCATTGGTGGAAGGTGGAGGTTTGCTGGACGGCCAGGAATGAACTGGAGGGATGGTGTCAGGAGGTGGTACAGTTCAAATTTTACTGGAGCCATTAACCAATGTACGATAAACAGGAACTATCTGCAGTAAATAGCGGATAGAGGAATGTCAATGTGGCCCGTTCATTGTCCGCCCCCTTCTATCACCCACAATAATTTCTGGGCTCCAGTCCTGAACATGGCCATTAACTGTCCCTGTGACAGAGACTCAAACTTCATATTTTAACAGGGAAATAGCAGGGACAGAGCAAAACGCATCTGCCTGTGTCCCAGGATTCAGTGTACACTGCGGAGGAATCGGTAACATTTATAAATGAATTGACAGGAGTGAACATGATCAGTACAATTACTGGAAACAGTAACTGAAGCCGTTTATTTTAGGTTCAGCCCTGTAGGAGCACAGCTTTCAGCGTTATTCCCGAGTGAGGTCTGATTAAGATAATGTGCCCTTGAGTGTTTGTGTTTTACCCACCACATTATTTAAGTGGGAGTCAAAGCTGCTGATGTAATGTGTCTGTTCAAGTAACTGTAACTAATAGCAATGATCAGGGGTATAACCTGTCAGTGGAGAATTATCCCCTGTATAAATCAGGACAGAATGGAATGGATGTGCTCAGAGTGCCTGCCGGAGCTGTGGGTTCAAATCCAACAGAAGTCGCTGCTTCTCACAGAAATGGGAAAACCAGTAATCCATCAGATAGAAGACATTTACTATCCTGTTCTTGCAACCGTTGGAGTTTCAGGTAAGTCGTTATCTTACCTGTTAATGGTGTAAATCGCTGTTAACTGTGCTGTTGTATTTGGTAAATTTTTACTCGCTGTATGTTTTCAACAGCCGCCTGTTCTGTCCAATCAGCTGAATGCTGGAACAGCCTCTCTTTCTGCATTTCTCTCTTTTAGGAGCGACTTTATATCTGTAATGTTCTTTGTTTACCCAAACATGGCATTGTTACTGGATTATTTACTACACTGAATATACTGGATTCATGTGTCTTGACTAAGAGCTGGTATCAGACCATCAGGAGCTGTTAACAGTTTCATATTGTGAACTATTCTATCCTGGAATAAAGGAGCTCACAGTCTCAGTGTTACATGGAGGCAACACAATGTCCTCCCTCCCCAATAAAATGGTTCACTTTAACTGGGATTTCAATGTGATTGTTGGTTATCACTACTATGAAATATTATTTCACGGCGTGTACCTGACGCCGAGGAATGGCCTGGTGACTAAACTGAGTTTGCGGCTGACTCTTTCACACCTCCTTCACTGCTTCAGTGTAGATGGATTCACTGATTGTCACTGGTCTTCATTATAAAATGAAATGTTTTGAGGTTATGCTGTATCAGTATGCACTGTATCTGTTGGAATCAGGAGCCCTTCCATTAATGTGGAGTTTATAAGGAGCAGCGGTGTTATTGGCCTTTTCTTAATTGAACAATCCCACCATCGAACGCTGTAATTTATAATTACAGGAGAAGGGACTTCTATTATTGTGAGGTCTGTCTGGAAGAGATATTCGATTCTGCTTATTCCTGGCATTGCAGATGAGGAAAACTGCGTAGTGGAACAGGAGGAGACTTGGATCATCTGTAGAGACATTTAATTATTCACAGGGACTTCACTATTTGACCAGAAAACTGTGAGATTAGGGTCAGTGAACACGGAGCTGGTGAGCAGAATGTGTACGTAGGATGCTAGGATTGAATCGTATGTGAAAAAGAGCTTCGGCAAAGAAAGAACAGACAGTGAGGAAAAATAGAGGAGCCATAGAGAAAGAGAGAGGGTGAAGGCAAGCGCGGAGGAACAGATCGAGAGAAACTGAGAAAGTGCGAGCTACTGAAACTTTGATTATAATTAAAAGATAACATGACTACAAGGCGTTATTAGGATGTGAACAGATCGGGTGAGATCTTATTTCTGTCCGCACTTTCATTTGTTTGTCCATCAGATCCTCAGTCTGTTTCAGGGAATTTATTTGTTCTTACTTGAGGACTTAGAAATACATAAAATACACGTTTATTAACTATATAGAATCCATGATGTAAAGCAGTGCATCAGCTGATTCAATAAAAATAAGGTTTTATAACGGATATAATATAATTGAATTTGATGTAGCTGAATCTGCTGAATAAATGTATTGACCACATTTTATACCCAACGAGATAACCCCAGTAAACACAGAAATGAATCTTTGAATATATTATTTGAGCGTTGTTACTGGGGCCTCTACATTAACTTCCTCCAGCACTCTGCTGCAGTCTCTCCCTGTGAATCTCAATCTCTCCTCCCCTGCATTGAATCCTCTGTCTCCTCATCCGTTGCTTTGTCCGCTTCTCGGACCCACAGCTCCTGACTCCACTCCAGCTCCCACATATCCTTTTCCTTGTCTCCCAACCAATCTTACTCACTGGTTCAGCCTCCAGCTACCTCTGCCATCTGATCCGAAGCCTGAAATTCACCGCCGCGGCTCTCGTCCTTTCCTGTTTAGTGCCAGCCCCTGTCGGCAATCTTACCCCAGAGCAGCAAACAAGCTGCAGCTCCCCTTGTCCCCAAACCTTCCATTGCTTAACTCACTTACCCCTCTGTCTGGAGCCCAATTCCAGTTGTAACCCCATGCATTCCGGCTCTGTAAAACCCCTTTTCTTTTCCCCACCAGCACTGCGCCCTTACATGGCCCTTCCAGTGAAATTAGTGCTCACATTATTCACTTACTGTATCGAGATCCAAATACATTATCGATAAATGTGTTTAAAACAAATCTCTGCCCGAAAGCGCGGCCCAGGTCACTGAATCAGTTTCCGCCGTTGGATGCAGCAACAAAGCTGGAAATTTCAGCACAGATCCTGTCAAACTGCTGCTTTGGCTCCAGGTCAGATCAGTAATGTCTCTGCTCCCTTTTCTCTCTTATAGTTAACTTGGTGGCGATTGTGATCCTGTCCCGAGGAAAGTGCAGTCTCTCCAAATGTATCACACGCTACCTGCTGGGAATGGCAGCGGCCGATCTACTGGTCGTTATCTGCGAGCCCATATTGACCTGGATTGTTATGCTTGATTTCCCAGATTCATTCCTGAACATTACTCCCGTGTGTAGTTTAATTCTCTTCCTGCTTTGTCAATCCTCAGTTCTTTCTGTCTGGCTCACAGTCGCTTTCACATTGGATCGATTTGTGGCCATTTGTTGTGTAAATCTGAAAACAAAATATTGCACCGATAAAACGGCGGCTGTGGTTATCGGAACAGTGTTTGTGCTGGGCTGTTTAGTGTCTGTCCCTTGGTACTTTGTGTATGGACCTGACGATATTATTGATAATGTTTCCTGGGGTTGTATCGCTAAACCGAGCTACTATACTTCCCCAGCATGGATCGCATTTGACATGTTCTACATCATTTTAACCCCTTGTGTCCCGTTCTTTCTGATTTTGTTGCTCAATGTTCTGACGGTCAGACGTATTTTAGTGGCCAGTAGAGTCCGCAGGGGACTCCGGGACCCCAGAAATGGAGAGAATCACAAGGACACAGAGATGGAGAACCGAAGGAAATCCATCGTTTTGCTCTTCAGTATATCCGGCAGTTTTATACTGTTGTGGGTGACACTGGTATTGTATATCATTTACCGCCGAATTGCAGATATTCGGTTATATTACTCCACCGCTGATCCTCTTTATATCACAGAACGCACAGCAATAATGCTGCAGCTTCTCAATTCCTGCACCAACACCTGTATTTACGCTGTGACTCAGACTAAATTCAGAGAGGAGCTGAAGAACGCGGTGAAATACCCACTCAATCAAATTGTTAAATTAATTACATCATAGAAAGAGCTGAAGGATTTCAAGCAGTAAAACTAATCCGATTTCAATCTCCATTCCCTACACTCCCCACTGTGTGGAAACTACATTTTATATTATCCTTTAAATGATTTTAAAGCTGATTCTGCTGTTATATTTTATTGATGATCTGACCTATTGAGACGTGTTTCTTTCACAAATTGGCCGCACCAAAGATTTCAGCTGGACTTCCAGTAAATGGCCACTCGGCACCGACAGCAAAATAGGCAAACCGGCCAATCACATTCACTATTGTGGGCCTGAAGAGAATGGGAGCACTCCACATCAATGGAGCGATAGAAGGAAATAAATAAATATGCAGAGAGACAGAGAGATAGAGAGGTAGAGAGGTAGAGATAAATAGATAGACAGATAGTTAGATAGATAGATATAGATAGATAGATAGATAGATAGATAGATAGATAGATAGATAGATAGATAGATAAATAGATAGATAGATAGATAGATAGATAGATAGATAGATAGATAGATAGATAGATAGATAGATAGATAGATAGATAGATAGATAGATAAATAGATAGATAGATAGATAGATAGAGATTGATAAAGAGAGATAGTGAGAGATGGATAGATAGATAGTTGAAGAGAGACAGAGATAGACAGATAGATAGACAGAGATATAGATAGAAATAGATAGAGCGAGATAGTGAGAG
>NW_028225180.1:20681149-20811149 GCF_052327205.1 Somniosus microcephalus
CCCTCTCCCCCTCCCTCCCCTCTTCCCCAGTCTCCCTCTCCATCTCTCCCTCATCCAGTCTCCCTCACCATCTCTCCCTCCCCTCTCCCCCAGTCTCCCTCTCCATCTCTCCCTCCCCTCTCCCCAGTCTCCCCCTCCATCTCTCCCTCCCCTCTCCCCCAGTCTCCCTCACCATCTCTCCCTCCCCTCTCCCCAGTCTCCCTCTCCATCTCTCCCTCCCCTCTCCCCCAGTCTCCCTCTCCATCTCTCCCTCCCCTCTCCCCCAGTCTCCCCCTCCATCTCTCCCTCCCCTCCTCCCAGTCTCCCCCTCCATCTCTCCCTCCCCCTCTCCCTCTCCCCCTCCCTCCCCTCTCCCCCAGTCTCCCTCTCCATCTCTCCCTCCCCTCTCCCCCAGTCTCCCTCTCCATCTCTCCCTCCCCTCTCCCCCAGTCTCCCTCTCCATCTCTCCTCCCCTCCTCCCAGTCTCCCCCTCCATCTCTGCCTCCCCTCCTCCCAGTCTCCCTCTCCCCCAGTCTACCCCAGTCTCCCCCTCCCTTCCATCTCCTCCTCACTCCCTCCCCGCGTCTCCCTCTCCCCCTCCCTCCACCTCTCCCTCCCTGCGTCTCCCTCCATCTCTCCCTCCCTCCCTCTCCCCCTCCCCTCCTCTCAGTCTCCCTCTCCCTCCCCTCCTCCCAGTCTCCCCCTCCCTTCCAACTCCTCCTCACTCCCTCCCCGCGTCTCCCTCCCCCCTCCCTCCATCTCTCCCTCCCCCTCCCTCCATCTCTCCCTCCCCCTCCCTCCATCTCTCCCTCCCCCTCCCTCCATCTCTCCCTCCCCCTCCCTCCATCTCTCCCTCCCCCCATCTCTCCCTCCCCCCCATCTCTCCCTGCCCCCCTCCATCTCTCCCTCCCCCCCTCCATCTCTCCCTCCCCCCCTCCATCTCTCCCCCCTCCCTCCATCTCTCCCTCCCCGGGTCTCCCTCCCCCTCCCTCCATCTCTCCCCCCTCCCTCCATCTCTCCCTCTCCCTCCCCCCCATCTCTCCCTCCCCCCTCCATCTCTCCCTCCATCCATCTCTCCCTCCCCCCCTCCCTCCATCTCTCCCTCCCTCCCTCCCTCCATCCCCCTCCCTCCATCTCCCGCTCCCCGCGTCTCCCTCTCCCCCTCCCTCCCCGCGTCTCCCTCATCCCCTCCCTCCATCTCTTCCTCCCCGCCTCTCCCTCTCCCCTCCCTCCATCTCTCCCTCCCCCCCTCCCTCCATCTCTCCCTCCATCTCTCCCTCCCCGCGTCTCCCTCTCCCTCCATCTCTCCCTCCCCGCGTCTCCCTTTCCCTCTCCCTCCATCTCTCCCTCCCCGCGTCTCCCTCTCCCCCTCCCTCCATCTCTCCCTCCCCGCGTCTCCCTCTCCCCCTCCCTCCATCTCTCCCTCCCCGCGTCTCCTCTCCCTCCATCTCTCCCTCCCCACGTCTCCCTCTCCCCTCCCTCCATCTCTCCCTCCCCGCGTCTCCCTCTCCCCTCCCTCCATCTCTCCCTCCCCGCGTCTCCCTCTCCCCCTCCCTCCATCTCTCCCTCCCCGCGTCTCCCCTCTCCCCCTCCCCTCCATCTCTCCCTCCCCGCGTCTCCCTCTCCCCCTCCCCTCCATCTCTCCCTCCCCGCGTCTCCCTCTCCCCCTCCCTCCATCTCTCCCTCCCCGCATCTCCTTCTCCCCCTCCCTCCATCTCTCCCTCCCCGCGTCTCCTTCTTCCCCTCCCTCCATCTGTCCCTCCCCGCGTCTCCCTCTCCCTCCATCTCTCCCTCCCCGTGTCTCCCTCTCCCTCCATCTCTCCCTCCCCGTGTCTCCCTCTCCCCCTCCCTCCATCTCTCCCTCCCCATGTCTCCCTCTCCCCCTCCCTCCATCTCTCCCTCCCCGTGTCTCCCTCTCCTCCTCCCTCCATCTCTCTCTCCCTCCCCTCCTCCTCCCCTCCATCTGCCTCCCTCTCTTCCACTCCCTCCTTCTTCCTCTCCCTTTCTCTCCCCATCCCTCGCTTACCTCCTCCTCTCTCGAATGGCCTCCTTCTGTGCTGTATCTTCTCTGGAGACGCACGGACCGGGAAGGTTGCAGGAGATCACCCGATCCCTCCTCTCACCCGCAGCGTCCCTCCTCTGCCCCCACCGCTCCTCCCCGCACCCTCGCCACTAAAGCACATTCACAATTCACTGAACCAATCAGGATAAAAGACTTCGAGTGGCGCATTCAGCCACTGACTCACCAGTGCGAAGCCAGTGCAGGCGAATAGCACCTCGAAGCCGCTGTAAATGAAGAACGGGAAAAGGTGTCGCAGCCGGTAATCCCGCATGTGCTTGAAGGGCAGCTGGAAGATGTTCCCCCAGCCGATACTGCGCAGGTCAATCTCCTCGGTCGGTCGATACGCGGGACCACACAGGATCAGGATCTGCAAGGAAAGGCAGCATCTTCTGTAGTGATTCCACTCACAGCCGAGTAGCTCATTCAGCCTATTTAGCGAGAGTCTGGGGTCAGTTGTAGGCCCAGACCGGGTAGTGAGGGCCTGGAGTCTGGTGTGGGCCAAGGCTGGGTAGTGAGGGACTGGGGTCAGGTGTGGGCCCAGACTGGGTAGTGAGGGACTGGGGTCTGGTGTAGGCCCAGACTGGGTAGAGAGGGCCTGGAGTCTGGTGTGGGCCCAGACTGGGTAGAGAGGGCCTGGAGTCTGGTGTAGGCCCAGACCCGGTAGTGAGGGCCTGGAGTCTGGTGTAGGCCCAGACTGGGTAGTGAGGGACTGGAGTCTGGTGTGGGCCAAGGCTGGGTAGTGAGGGGACTGGGGTCTGGTGTAGGCCCAGACTGGGTAGTGAGGGCCTGGAGTCTGGTGTAGGCCCAGACCCGGTAGTGAGGGCCTGGAGTCTGGTGTAGGCCCAGACTGGGTAGTGAGGGACTGGAGTCTGGTGTGGGCCAAGGCTGGGTAGTGAGGGACTGGGGTCTGGTGTAGGCCCAGACTGGGTAGTGAGGGCCTGGAGTCTGGTGTAGGCCCAGACTGGGTAGTGAGGGACTGGAGTCTGGTGTGGGCCTAGACTGGGTAGTGAGGGACTGGAGTCTGGTGGAGGTCCAGACCTGGTAGTGAGGGACTGGAGTCTGGTGGAGGCCCAGACCCGGTAGTGAGGGACTGGAGTCAGGTGTGGGCCTAGACTGGGTAGTGAGGGCCTGGAGTCTGGTGGAGGCCCAGACTGGGTAGTGAGGGACTGGGGTCTGGTGTAGGCCCAGACCCGGTAGTGAGGGACTGGAGTCAGGTGTGGGCCCAGACTGGGTAGTGAGGGACTGGGGTCTGGTGTAGGCCCAGACTGGGTAGAGGGGGCCTGGAGTCTGGTGGAGGCCCAGACCCGGTAGTGAGGGACTGGAGTCAGGTGTAGGCCCAGACCCGGTAGTGAGGGACTGGAGTCAGGTGTGGGCCCAGACTGGGGGTTGAGGCCTGGGGTCAGTTGTAGGCCCAGGCCGGGTAGTGAGGGACTGGAGTCAGGTGTGGGCCCAGACTGGGGGTTGAAGCCTGGGGTCAGTTGTAGGCCCAGGCCGGGTAGTGAGGGACTGGAGTCAGGTGTGGGCCCAGACCCAGTAGTGAGGGACTGGGGTCAGGTGTAGGCCCAGACCCAGTAGTGAGGGACTGGGGTCAGGTGTAGGCCCAGACCCGGTAGTGAGGGCCTGGAGTCTGGTGTAGGCCCAGACCCGGTAGTGAGGGACTGGAGTCAGGTGGAGGCCCAGACCCGGTAGTGAGGGACTGGGGTCAGGTGTAGGCCCAGACCCGGTAGTGAGGGACTGGAGTCTGGTGGAGGCCCAGACCCGGTAGTGAGGGACTGGAGTCTGGTGTAGGCCCAGACCCGGTAGTGAGGGACTGGAGTCTGCTGTAGGCCCAGACCCAGTAGTGAGGGACTGGAGTCAGGTGTAGGCCCAGACCCGGTAGTGAGGGACTGGAGTCTGGTGTAGGCCCAGACCCGGTAGTGAGGGACTGGAGTCAGGTGTAGGCCCAGACCCAGTAGTGAGGGACTGGAGTCAGGTGTAGGCCCAGACCCGGTAGTGAGGGACTGGAGTCTGGTGTAGGCCCAGACCCGGTAGTGAGGGACTGGAGTCAGGTGTAGGCCCAGACCCGGTAGTGAGGGACTGGAGTCAGGTGGAGGCCCAGACCCGGTAGTGAGGGACTGGAGTCTGGTGTAGGCCCAGACCCGGTAGTGAGGGACTGGAGTCTGGCGTAGGCCCAGACCCGGTAGTGAGGGACTGGAGTCAGGTGGAGGCCCAGACCCGGTAGTGAGGGACTGGAGTCAGGTGTAGGTCCAGACCCGGTAGTGAGGGACTGGAGTCAGGTGTAGGCCCAGACCCGGTAGTGAGGGACTGGAGTCTGGTGTAGGCCCAGACCCGGTAGTGAGGGACTGGAGTCAGGTGTAGGCCCAGACCCGGTAGTGAGGGACTGGAGTCTGCTGTAGGCCCAGACCCGGTAGTGAGGGACTGGAGTCAGGTGTAGGCCCAGACCCGGTAGTGAGGGACTGGAGTCAGGTGGAGGCCCAGACCCGGTAGTGAGGGACTGGAGTCAGGTGTAGGTCCAGACCCGGTAGTGAGGGACTGGAGTCAGGTGTAGGCCCAGACCCGGTAGTGAGGGACTGGAGTCTGGTGTAGGCCCAGACCCGGTAGTGAGGGACTGGAGTCAGGTGTAGGCCCAGACCCGGTAGTGAGGGACTGGAGTCTGGTGGAGGTCCAGACCCGGTAGTGAGGGACTGGAGTCAGGTGTAGGCCCAGACCCAGCAGTGAGGGACTGGAGTCTGGTGGAGGTCCAGACCCGGTAGTGAGGTCCGAGATTAAGGGGTGATCTAATCGAGGTGTTTAAGATGTTTAAAGGAGTTGACAGTGTAGAGAGAGAGAAACTATTTCCTGTGGTGGGGGGAGTCCAGCACAAGGGGCAGAACCTTAAAATTAGAGCCAGGCCGTTCAGGGAGTGCTTGATGTCAGGAAGCACTTCTTCACACAAAGGGTGGTGGAAATCGGGAACTGTCCCACCCAAAAAGCTGTTGAGGCCGGGGGTCATTTGGAAATTTCAAAACTGTGATTGATAGATTTTTGTTGGGTACGGGTATTAAGGGATACAGAACTAAGGCGGGTAAATGGGGTTAAGATACAGATCAGCCATGATCTAAATGAATGGAGGCACAGGCTCGAGGGGCTGAAAGGCCTCCTCCTGTTCCTGTGTTACAGGCTCGAGGGGCTGAAAGGCCTCCTCCTGTTCCTGTGTAACAGGCTCGAGGGGCTGAATGGCCTCCTCCTGTTCCTGTGTAACAGGCTCGAGGGGCTGAATGGCCTCCTCCTGTTCCTGTGTAACAGGCTCGAGGAGCTGAATGGCCTCCTCCTGTTCCTGTGTAACAGGCTTGAGGGGCTGAATGGTCTCCTCCTGTTCCTGTGTAACAGGCTCGAGGGGCTGAAAGGCCTCCTCCTGTTCCTGTGTAACAGGCTCGAGGGGCTGAAAGGCCTCCTCCTGTTCCTGTGTTACAGGCTCGAGGGGCTGAAAGGCCTCCTCCTGTTCCTGTGTTACAGGCTCGAGGGGCTGAATGGGCCTCCTCCTGTTCCTGTGTTACAGGCTCGAGGGGCTGAATGGCCTCCTCCTATTCCTGTGTTACAGGCTCGAGGGGCTGAATGGCCTCCTCCTGTTCCTGTGTTACAGGCTCGAGGGGCTGAATGGCCTCCTCCTATTCCTGTGTTACAGGCTCGAGGGACTGAATGGCCTCCTCCTGTTCCTGTGTCTCTCTCTGCGAGTGTGCGGGGGGTGAAGACACCTACCAGTAACATAGCGATGAAGGCCACGCCCATCAGCACACTCTCCACCACGATCAGGTTGATGCTCTGAGGCAGTTTCATCAGCACCGTCCTGTTCAAACCCTCAATCATTCCCTTCGCATTGGTTCCTGTCAATTCAAATAAAACAGAATTATTGCAAGAGGGTACATGTGCACCGAGAGTTATGTGTATCTAAGCGTGCTCGAGTGCCTCTCTGCCTGGGCTCGTGCGGGCGTGGGCGGGCGTGTGCTGGCGTGGGCGCGCTGGCGTGGGAACGGGATGTGGACTGGCGTGGGCGCGTGTGGGCATGGGCACGTGCTGGCGTGGGGTGGCGTGGGATGTGGGCTGGCGTGGGCGCATGTGGGCATGGGCACGTGCTGGCGTGGGGTGGCGTGGGATGTGGACTGGGACTGGCATGGGCGCGTGTGGGCATGGGCACGTGCTGGCGTGGGGGTGGCGTGGGATGTGGACTGGCGTGTGGGCGCGGGGTGCGGACTGGCATGGGCGCGTGTGGGGCATGGGCTGGCGTGGGCGCGTGTGGGCATGGGCTGGCGTGGGACACGTGCTGGCGTGGACACGTGCTGGCGTGAGGTGGCGTGGGGGTGTCAACTGGCGTGGGCGCGGGGTGTGTGGACTGGCATGGGCGCGTGTGTGGGCATGGGCTGGCGCGGGGTGTGGACTGGCGTGGGCACGGGGTGGTGTGGGCTGGCATGGGCTGGCGTGGACACGTGCTGGCGTGGGGCGCGTGCTGGTGCTGAGAGAGTTTGTGACAACACAAGGCACAGTTGGGGTCGCTCACCACAATGCTTCACGTTGAACAGCGTGTGATTGGACTTGTACAAGTAACCATCCAGGAAGAAAGCCATCGGCATCTCGGCACAGACGAAGCTGAGCTGGAACAGAAGTAGAGAGACGGTGAGATCAGAGAGCGGAACAACCGAGGGAGGCTGGAAAGTGGCCGGTGGGGGGGGGGGGGGGGCGGGGGCGACAGAGCAATGGGGGGGGAGAGACAGAGAGCGACTGGGGGGTGCAGGAATGGAGATGGACCGAGTGGCCTTCTTCTGTGTTGAGCTATTCTACGATTCAATGATTTCCCCTCTCTCTATCCCAGGGGTCACTGGACAGTGATCAGGAGCAGGAACCCTGGCTGATTTCCCCTCTCTCTATCCCAGGGGTCACTGGGCATTGATCAGGAGCAGGAACCCTGGCTGATTTCCCCTCTCTCTAACCCAGGGGTCACTGGGCAGTGATCAGGAGCAGGAACCCTGGCTGATTTCCCCTCTCTCTATCCCAGGGGTCACTGGAGAGTGATCAGGAGCAGGAACCCTGGCTGATTTCCCCTCTCTCTATCCCAGGGGTCACTGGGCAGTGATCAGGAGCAGGAACCCTGGCTGATTTCCTCTCTCTCTAACCCAGGGGTCACTGGACAGTGATCAGGAGCAGGAACCCTGGCTGATTTCCCTCTCTCTCTATCCCAGGGGTCACTGGACAGTGATCAGGAGCAGGAACCCTGGCTGATTTCCCTCTCTCTCTATCCCAGGGGTCACTGGACAGTGATCAGGAGCAGGAACCCTGGCTGATTTCCCCTCTCTCTAACCCAGGGGTCACTGGACAGTGATCAGGAGTAGGAAACATAGAAACATAGAAGATAGGAGCAGGAGTTGGCTATTCGGCCCCTCGAGCCTGCTCCACCATTCAACGAGATCATGGCTGATCATCCAAATTCAGTACCCTGTCCCTGCCTTCTCCCCATATCCCTTGATCCCTTTAGCCTTAAGAAATATATCCAACTCCTTGAATATATTTAATAAGTTGGCCTCAACTGCCTTCTGTGGTAGAGAATTCCACAGGTTCACCACTCTCTGGGTTAAGAAATTCCTCATCTCAGTCCTAAATGGCTTCCCCCTTATCCTTAGACTGTGACCCCTGGTTCTGCACTCCCCAACCATCGGGAACATCCTTCCTGCATCTAGTCTGTCTAGTCCTGTTAGAATTTTATAAGCTTCAATGAGATCCCCTCTCATTCTTCTAAACTGCAGTGAGTATAAGCCTAATCGACCCAATCTCTCTTCATGCGTCATTCCTGCCATCCCAGGTATCAGCCTGGTGAATCTTCGCTGAACTCCCTCCATGGCAAGAACATCCTTCCTCAGGTAAGGTGACCAAAACTGCACACAATACTCAAGATGTGGTCTCACCAAGGCCCTGTACAACTGCAGCAAGACATCCTTGTTCCTGTACTCGAACCCTCTCGCTACGAAGGCCAACATACCATTTGCCTTCTTAACCGCCTGCTGCACCTGCATGCTTACCTTCAGCGACTGGTGCACAAGGACACCCAGGTCTCGTTGCACTTCCCCTTTTCCTAATCTATTGCCGTTCAGATAATAATCTGTCTTCCTGTTTTTGCCACCGAAGTGGATAACCTCGCATTTATCCACATTGTACTGCATCTGCCCAGTCACCCAACCTGTCCAAATCATATTGAAGTTTCTCTGCATCCTCCACACAGCACACACGCCCACCCAGCTTTGTGTCGTCTGCAAACTTGGAGATATTACATCTAGTTCCCTCATCTGGATCATTAATATATATTGTGAACCCTGGCTGATTTCCTCTCTCTCTAACCCAGGGGTCACTGGACAGTGATCAGGAGCAGGAACTTACGTTGAAAAAGAAATAGAAGATTGACTGGAAGATGATGATATATCTGTGAGAGGCCCCTTTAGGTGGCCTCTTCTGTTCCTGAACATGTTCCTCTTTATAATTGACATATTCATAATACTTCTGTGCCATTCTGTGAGGAAAAACAATGTATAAATCACAAAAACTAACTGGTAAAATTCCCCACTACATTATCCTGACCCTGAATCTCCACATTATACCTAGTGTTGGCATCGAACGATCCCAGGGCAGTTACAGCACGGGTTAGATATAGAGTAACGCTCCCTCTACACTGTCCCATCAAACACTCCCAGGGCAGGTACAGCACGGGGTTAGATATAGAGTAAAGCTCCCTCTACACTGTCCCATCAAACACTCCCAGGGCAGGGACAGCACAGGTTAGATACAGAGTAAAGCTCCCTCTACACTGTCCCATCAAACACTCCCAGGGCAGGTACAGCACGGGTTAGATACAGAGTAAAGCTCCCTCTACACTGTCCCATCAAACTCTCCCAGGGCAGGTACAGCACGGGGTTAGATATAGAGTAACGCTCCCTCTACACTGTCCCATCAAACACTCCCAGGGCAGGTACAGCACGGGTTAGATACAGAGTAAAGCTCCCTCTACACTGTCCCATCAAACACTCCCAGGGCAGGTACAGCACGGGTTAGATACAGAGTAAAGCTCCATCTACACTGTCGCATCAAACACTCCCAGGGCAGGTACAGCACGGGGTTAGGTACAGTTCCGAGCTCCTTCTACAACCCCTCCTGTTACAGATACCGAGCTCTCTCTGCACTCCCATCTGCTCCAGACACAGCACTGAGCTCCCTTGAGAGGGTCGGACAGACCTGGTGATGTAGTTCCCCACGGCAGCCCAGAGTGGGACGATGGCTGCACCAATGGCGACGGCCGATGGGACCAGTGTGTAGTAACGTTCCCAGTAATTGGTCGATACGAACAGGGCGTAAATCCCGATGGCCAAGAACATCATCCACTTAGTCCCGAGGAACCTGGATCGTATCCGAAGCAAAAACAGACAGAATGATGAGACAGATCCCCGAGACACCCACCAACCCCACCCCCCGCCCACAATGTGTGAACCCTGCCCACGCACTCCAGGGAAGCCCCCCACTGCCCTGGACACCCCCACCCCGGAATACCCTGCCCCAGTACCCTCCCCCTTGGGACCACACACACAGCACGTCCTCTCCCCCCCCACCACTCCCCAGGAGTCCCGTGCCCCTGAACAAACTCCCCCCCCCACCCCACCACCCCCCAACCTGGGGACACTAACCCCCCTGCAACCTGGCACCCCGGGAATCTCGCCCGCAGGCCCCCCAGCCCGAGATAGTCCACATACAGAGCAGGAAGATCCCGGGTCCCGGCACTGGCCAACAGGTCCCGGTCTCACCTGGTGAGAACGGGTGTGTAGAGAAGGGCCACAATTGGCGTCACGTTAATCCCCATCAGCATCTTCTTGTCGATGTCCTCTAGTCCCATGTTGCCGTATTTCACTTCGCGATAAGTCTCGTCATAATGCAGGATGAGCTGCATCTGGAGCAGGCCTGGGGAGGGGAGAGGAGAGGAGGGATCCAGCGTCAAACACGCCCACAGCCCGCGGCCAACACACCCACAGCCCGCGGCCAACACGCCCACAGCCCGCGGCCAACACGCCCACAGCCCGCGGCCAACACGCCCACAGCCCGTGGCCAACACGCCCACAGCCCGCGGTCAACACGCCCAAAGCTCGCGGCCAACACGCCCACAGCCCGCGGCCAACACGCCCACAGCCCGCGGCCAACACGCCCACAGCCCACGGCCAACACGCCCACAGCCAACACGCCCACAGCCCGCGGCCGGTGTCAAACTCACCCACAGCCCGTGGCCGGTGTCAAACTCACCCACAGCCCACGGCTGGTGTTAAACACGCCCGCGGCCAACACACCCACAGCCCGCGGCTGGTGTCAAACACACCCACAGCCCGGATATTAGGAAGACATTAATAAACTTGCAGAATGGGCGTTTAATTGATAAATGAACTTCAATATCGAGAAGTATGAGGGTGTATTTTTGTAGGAAGAATAAGGAGGCCACAAACTGCTGTGAAAATAAGAGTCTGAATTGGAGAGGAACAGAGGGATCTGGGGGTACAGACACACAGATCACAAAAAGTAGTGACACAGGAGTGTGATGGAACACTCTCCACTTGCCTGGATGAGTGCAGCTCCAACAACACTCAAGAAGCTCGACACCATCCAGGACAAAGCAGCCCGCTTGATCGACACCCCATCCACCACCTAAAACATTCACTCCCTCCACCACCGGCGCACTGTGGCTGCAGTGTGGACCATCTACAAGATGCACTGTAGCAACTCGCCAAGGCTTCTTCGGCAGCACCTCCCAAACCCGCCACCTCTTCCACCTAGAAGGACAAGGGCAGCAGGCGCATGGGAACACCACCACCTCCAAGTTCTCCTCCAAGTCACACACCATCCTGACTTAGTAGTATATCACCATTCCTTCATCGTCGCTTGGTCAAAATCCTGGAACTCCCTCCCTAACATCACTGTGGGAGCACCTTCACCACACGGACTGCAGCGGTTCAAGGTGTCGGCTCACCACCACCTTCTCAAGGGCAACTAGGGATGGGCAATAAATACTGGCCTGGCCAGCGACGCCCACATCCCATAAACGAATTTAAAAAAAAGGTTAATAAGGCCATTAAAAAAAGGCAAACAAAGCAATGGGGTTCATTTCTAGAGGCACAGAATTGAAAAGCAGAGATGTTATGTTAAACTTGTATAGACCCTGGGTTAGACCACACTTGGAGCACTGTGAACCGTTCTGGTCTCCATATACCTTGGTTAGACCACACTTGGAGCACTGTGAACCGTTCTGGTCTCCATATACCTTGGTTAGACCACACTTGGAGCACTGTGAAGCGTTCTGGTCTCCATATACCTTGGTTAGACCACACTTGGAGCACTGTGAACCGTTCTGGTCTCCATATACCTTGGTTAGACCACACTTGGAGCACTGTGCACAGTTCTGGTCTCCATATACCTTGGTTAGACCACACTTGGAGCACTGTGAACCGTTCTGGTCTCCATATACCTTGGTTAGACCACACTTGGAGCACTGTGCACAGTTCTAGTCTCCATATACCTTGGTTAGACCACACTTGGAGCACTGTGAACCGTTCTGGTCTCCATATACCTTGGTTAGACCACACTTGGAGCACTGTGAACCGTTCTGGTCTCCATATACTTTGGTTAGACCACACTTGGAGCACTGTGCACAGTTCTGGTCACCATATACCTTGGTTAGACCACACTTGGAGCACTGTGCACAGTTCTGGTCTCCATATACCTTGGTTAGACCACACTTGGAGCACTGTGCACAGTTCTGGTCTCCATATACCTTGGTTAGACCACACTTGGAGCACTGTGCACAGTTCTGGTCTCCATATACCTTGGTTAGACCACACTTGGAGCACTGTGCACAGTTCTGGTCTCCATATACCTTGGTTAGACCACACTTGGAGCACTGTGAACCGTTCTGGTCTCCATATACCTTGGTTAGACCACACTTGGAGCACTGTGAACAGTCCTGGTCTCCATATACCTTGGTTAGACCACTCTTGGAGCACTGTGAACCGTTCTGGTCTCCATATACCTTGGTTAGACCACACTTGGAGCACTGTGAACCGTTCTGGTCTCCATATACCTTGGTTAGACCACACTTGGAGCACTGTGCACAGTTCTGGTCTCCATATACCTTGGTTAGACCACACTTGGAGCACTGTGCACCGTTCTGGTCTCCATATACCTTGGTTAGACCACACTTGGAGCACTGTGCACAGTCCTGGTCTCCATATACCTTGGTTAGACCACACGGAGCACTGTGAACAGTCCTGGTCTCCATATACCTTGGTTAGACCACACTTGGAGCACTGTGCACAGTTCTGGTCTCCATATACCTTGGTTAGACCGCACTTGGAGCACTGTGCACAGTTCTGGTCTCCATATACCTTGGTTAGACCACACTTGGAGCACTGTGAACCGTTCTGGTCTCCATATACCTTGGTTAGACCACACTTGGAGCACTGTGAACAGTCCTGGTCTCCATATACCTTGGTTAGACCACACTTGGAGCACTGTGCACAGTTCTGGTCTCCATATACCTCGGTTAGACCACACTTGGAGCACTGTGCACAGTTCTGGTCTCCATATACCTTGGTTAGACCACACTTGGAGCACTGTGCACAGTTCTGGTCTCCATATACCTCGGTTAGACCACACTTGGAGCACTGTGCACAGTTCTGGTCTCCATATACCTTGGTTAGACCACACTTGGAGCACTGTGCACAGTTCTGGTCTCCATATACCTTGGTTAGACCACACTTGGAGCACTGTGCACAGTTCTGGTCTCTATACCCTGGGTTAGACCACACTTGGAGCACTGTGAACCGTTCTGGTCTCCATATACCTCGGTTAGACCACACTTGGAGCACTGTGCACAGTTCTGGTCTCTATATACCTCGGTTAGACCACACTTGGAGCACTGTGCACAGTTCTGGTCTCTATATACCTCGGTTAGACCACACTTGGAGCACTGTGCACAGTTCTGGTCTCCATATACCTTGGTTAGACCACACTTGGAGCACTGTGCACAGTTCTGGTCTCTATACCCTGGGTTAGACCACACTTGGAGCACTGTGAACCGTTCTGGTCTCCATATACCTCGGTTAGACCACACTTGGAGCACTGTGCACAGTTCTGGTCTCCATATTATAAAAAGGTATATAGAGGCATTGGAGAAGGTGCAAAAAAGAATTACTAGAATGATACCAGAACTGAGAGGTTATACCCAACAAGAAAGACTGAACAGGCTGGGGCTCTTTTCACTAGAAGAGAGGAGGCTGAGGGATGACCACATAGAGGTCTTTTAGATTATGAAGGGATTTGATAGGGTAGACGCAGAGAAGATGTTTCCACTTGTGGGGGAGACTAGAACTAAGGGTTATAAAAAAGGGCCTGCATTTATAAAGCGCCTTTCACGACCACCGGACGTCTCAAAGTGCTTTACAGTCAATGAAGTACTTTTTGAAGTGTGGTCACTGTTGTAATGTGGGAAACACAGCAGCCAATTTGCGCACAGCAATGTGATAATGACCAATCTGTTTTTGTTATGCTGGTTGAGGGATAAATATTGGCCAGGACACCGGGGACAACTCCCCTAAATACAATAGTCAGTAATAAATCCAATCGGGAATTCAGGAGAAACCTCTTTACCCAGAGAGTGGTGAGAATGTGGAACTCGCTCCCACAGGGAGTGGTTCAGGCGAATAGCGGAGATCCATTTAAGGGGAAGCTGGATAAACACATGAGGGAGAAAGGAATCATAGAGCAAGAGAAGGTTATGTTGATGGGGTGAGATGAAGAGGGGTGGGAGGAGGCTCGTGTGGAGCATAAACATCGGCATAAATCCGATTCGCTGAATGGCCTGTTCCTGTGTTCATACATGTGACATGCTGTGACCTCCGAGTGAGATTGACACTTAGAGTCATAGAATTATACAGCACAGAAAGAGGCCCTTCGGCCCATCGTGTCCGCGCCGGCCATCAAGCCCTGTCTATTCTAATCCCATTTTCCAGCACTTGGTCCGTAGCCTTGTATGCTATGACATTTCAAGTGCTCATCTAAATGCTTCTTGAATGTTGTGAGGGTTCCTGCCTCTACCACCCTTTCAGGCAGTGAGTTCCAGATTCCAACCACCCTCTGGGTGAAAAAGGTTTTCCTCAAATCCCCTCTAAACATCCTGCCCCTTACCTTGAATCTATGCCCCCTGGTTATTGACCCCTCTACTAAGGGGAAAAGTTCCTTTCTATCTACCCTATCTATGCCCCTCATAATTTTGTACACCTCAATCAGGTCCCCCCTCAGCCTTCTCTGCTCCAAGGAAAACAACCCCAGCCTGTCCAGTCTCTCTTCATAGCTGAAGCGCTCCAGCCCAGATAACATCCTGGTGAATCTTCTCTGCACCCTCTGCAATGCAATCACATCCTTCCTATAGTGTGGCGACCAGAACTGCACACAGTACTCCAGCTGTGGCCTAACTAGCGTTTTGTACAGCTGCATCATAATATCACTGCTCTTATATTCTATGCCTCGGCTAATGAAGGCAAGTATCCCATATGCCTTTTTAACCACCTTATCTACCTGTTCTGCTGCCTTCAGGGATCTATGTACATGCACACCAAGGTCCCTCTGATCCTCTGTCCTTCCTAGGGTCCTACAATTCATTGTGTATTCCCTTGCCTTGTTAGTCCTCCCAAAATGCATCACCTCACACTTTTCAGGGTTAAATTCCATTTGCCACTGTTCTGCCCATCTAACCAACCCGTCTATATCGTCCTGTAGCCTGAGGCTTCCCTCCTCGCTATTTACCACTCCACCAATTGTCGTGTCATCTGCAAACTTACTGATCATACCTCCTATATTCATATCTAAATCATTAATGTAGACCACAAACAGCAAGGGACCCAGCACCGATCCCTGCGGTACCCCACTGGACACAGGCTTCCAGTCACAAAAACAACCTTCGACCTTCACCCTCTGCCTCCTTGGGCCTTTCTCCCCCTTCCACCCCACAAAGCACCCCCGACACAACTGACTGATCAGGCCCACGCGATTGTTCAACTACCCCCTCCCCCACCTCCGTGACTGTCGAATCGGCTCCACCCCCGGTTAGGGGGGTCTCGGTGACCCACCCAAGTAGACGCCATAGGTCAGCATGCTGCCGACACTGGCGCACACAACGTTCTTCACCACCGCCATTCGCTTGCGCCGGAAGTACTTTCTCTCCTCCTCCTCCTCGTTATATTCCTGGTTCGGGCCCATGAAGTCATCAATCTGTCAAAACAGGGAGGGAAATGCTGTTAGCTGCTCTCACCTGCTGCCGGACTGAGCCCCAGATCCAGAGCAGGAAAGACCCAGGCTCCATCCCCGGCCTGTGCCCCACACACAGAGCAGGAAAGGCCCAGGCTCCATCCCCGGCCTAGAGCCCCCCACACACACACACAGAGCAGGAAAGACCCAGGCTCCATCCCCGGCCTGTGCCCCACACACAGAGCAGGAAAGGCCCAGGCTCCATCCCCGGCCTCGAGCCCCACACACACACACAGAGCAGGAAAAGCCCAGGCTCCATCCCCGGCCTAGAGCCCCCCACACACACACCGAGCAGGAAAGGCCCAGGCTCCGTCCCCGGCCTGTGCTCCCACACACAGAGCAGGAAAGGCCCAGGCTCCATCCCCGGCCTAGAGCCCCCCACACACACACACACAAACACACACACACACACACACACACACACACACACACACACACACACACACAGAGCAGGAAAGACCCAGGCTCCGTCCCCGGCCTGTGTGATGTGCCTCAATTATTCCGAGACTCGAAGTTAGCAGAACAAAAGTAAGGCTTTTATTAACTCAGAACATAACACGTAAAATAGAGAGATGTCTACCTTCAGGAGGCTGATGCCCGACTGAAGTTAGATTACAAAGGAGCCAGGTATGGGCGGAGCCCTGCACACAACCAGTTCCAGCACATTCCAATACATAATACATGAGGACTGGGGGAAGGGAAAAGACACAGAAAGCAGGCAGTTACAAGACACAGAAAACAGGCAGTGATGAATGGAATATATTTCATCACATTCACCCCTTCTATAGATTTAGTCTGTTCGGGGGTTTGATAGTCCTCTGCGACCGACGTGGCTGTTGTGGTGCCGCGGGTGTCGGCTGGGTGTCCCCGGTAGCCTCCTGGGTCTCTGCCGGGGGTGCCGCCGGGGTTGTTGAAGGGGTAGTTGGTGGGGGTGCCGTTGGTCGATGTTCTTCCGGGGGTGATGAAAGAATAGTGGGTGGGTAAGGGTTGCTGTGATCGTCGTCGCTGCTATTGCCGTGGTTGTTGTCGATGCCGACTGGGGCGACGTCTTTTATGGACACGGTGTCCTCCCTTCCGTCGGCGTGCCGGACATATGCGTATTGGGGGTTGGCGTGGAGTAGGTGTACTGGCTCCACGAGAGGGTCCGTCTTGTGGCCCCTCACATGCCTTCGCACGAGTACCGGACCTGGGGTGGAGAGCCATGACGGCATGGATACGCCTGAGGTGGATTTCCGAGGAAAGACAAACATTCGTTCATGAGGCGTGGCATTAGTGGCCGTACACAATAGCGACCGTATCGAATGGAGCACATCCGAGAGGACTTCCTGCCAGCGGGAGATAGGGAGGCCCTTGGTCCTTAGAGCTAGAGTGACTGCTTTCCACACTGTCCCGTTCTCTCGCTCCACCTGGCCGTTACCCCGGGGGTTGTAGCTGGTGGTACGGCTCGTGGCGATCCCCTTGGACAGCATGTACTGGCGTAGCTCTTCACTCATGAAGGACGCCCCCCTATCCGTGTGGATATAGCTCGGCATACCGAACAGGCAGAACAGGCTGTTGAGGCATTTAATGACCGTGGCGCTGGTCATGTCTGGGCAGGGGAAGGCGAATGGGAAACGGGAGTATTCGTCCACAATGTTCAGGAAGTAAACATTGCGGTCGACGGACGGGAGGGGGCCCTTGAAATCTAAGCTGAGCCGCTCGAAGGGCCGTGTAGCTTTGATTAAGTGGGCTCTATCTGGGCGGTAGAACCGAGGCTTGCACTCAGCGCAAGTGCGGCAGTTCCTGGTCAGAGACCGAACTTCCTCAATCGAGTAGGGTAAGTTGCGGGACTTTATGAAGTGGAACAGCCGCGTGACCCCTGGGTGGCAGAGGTCGTTGTGGAGGGTCTGTAGCCGATCCTCGGTGGCGCTGGCACACATCCCTCGTGAGAGGGCGTCAGGGGATTCGTTAAGGGCCCCTGGCCGGTAAATGATGTCGTACTCGAAGGTGGAGAGCTCGATCCGCCACCTAAGAATCTTATCATTTTTAATCTTCCCCCTCTGTTTATTGTTGAACATAAACGCTACCGATCGCTGGTCGGTAAGTAGGGTGAAGCGTTTGCCGGCTAGGTAGTGGCGCCAGTGGCGCACTGCCTCCACGATGGCTTGGGCCTCCTTTTCCACGGAGGAGTGTCTGATCTCGGGGCCTTGGAGGGTCCTCGAGAAGAAAGCTACGGGCCGCCCCGCCTGGTTGAGGGTGGCCGCCAAGGCGAAGTCGGACGCATCACTTTCCACTTGAAATGGAGTGTTCTCGTCCACTGCCTGTAGCGTGGCCCGCTCAATATCCTGCTTAATGCTTTTGAAGGCGGCGTGGGCCTCAGCAGAGAGCGGAAAAGAGGATGCTTTCAAGAGGGGGCGGGCTTTGTCGGAGTAGTTGGGGACCCATTGGGAATAGTAAGAAAATAACCCCAGGCACCTTTTCAGGGCTTTGGGAGTGTTGGGCAGGGGCAGCTCCCGTAGGGGGCGCAATCGGTCGGGGTCTGGTCCGATTTCCCCATTCTCCACCACGCTGCCCAGTATGCAGAGGCGCGTGGTGTTGAAAACGCACTTGTCCTCGTTATAGGTGAGGTTGAGTTTTTGTGCGGTTTTCAGGAACCTCTCGAGGTTCGAGTCGTGATCCTGCTGGTTGTGACCGCAGATGGTGACGTTGTCGAGGTAGGGGAAGGTTGCCTGCAAGTGGTGGTCATCGACCATGCGATCCATCTCCCTCTGAAAGACCGAGACCCCGTTCGTCACCCCAAAGGGGACTCTGAGGAATTGGTAGAGGCGTCCGTTCGCCTCGAAGGCGGTGTACGGGCGGTCCTCTGGTCTGATAGGGAGCTGGTGGTACGCTGACTTGAGGTCGATGGTGGAGAACACCCGGTATTGGGCGATTTGGTTCACCATTTCTGATATGCGGGGTAGCGGGTAGGCGTCTAGTAGGGTGTACCTGTTGATCGTTTGACTATAGTCGATCACCATCCGTTTCTTCTCGCTACCCCTTACCACTACCACTTGGGCGCGCCACGGGCTGTTGCTGCGTTCAATAATGCGCTCTTTCAGGAGCCTGTCTACCTCGGTCGCGATAAACCGCTTGTCCTCCCAGCTGTACCTCCTGCTTTTGGTCGCTATTGGCTGGCAGTTAGGGGTAAGGTTCGCGAATAGCGAAGGCGGCTTTACCTTCAGGGTAGCCAGACCGCACACTGTGAGGGGCGGCTGGGACCCACCGTACTTGAGCGTGATGCTTTGGTGGTTGCACTGGAAATCCAAACCCAAGATCACGCTCGCACATAGATTCTTCATGATTAATACTTTAAAATTATCATACACAGTTCCGTTAACGCACAATTGTACCGTGCAGTAACCCAGAATGGTCGATGTCTGAGTTTTGTCAGCCATAGAGATGGTACCCTGAGCAGGGACCACCTTTAGGGAGAGTTGTTGTGCCAGTTCTGGGTGGATAAAGCTCTCCGTGCTTCCACTGTCAATTAAGCATTTAACCCGGCACCCATTTACCTCGATGTCCACCATTGATTTGGATAGCGGGTGCGGCGTGGTCTGGTCCACTGTGACCGATGCCACTGTAGGGCCCTGATCGAGACAAGATGGCGTCCACGCTGTCTGCTCATAAGATGGCGGACCCCACGAGGTCGGGCAAGATGGCGTCCAAGATGGCCGCTCCCACGGCGCACACGCGGCGGTGGCAGGTTTTCCGGCGGTTGGTTTTCCGGCGGGGTTCCCTCTGCACACCTTCCCGAAGTGCCCCTTCTTACCGCACTTAAAGCAGGTGGTGCCTTTCGCCGGGCACAGGTTTCTGGTGTGCTTTGGCTGCCCGCAGAAGTAGCAGTTGGGTCCTTGACGCGTCGCGGCTGTCGTAGGGCTTCTGGGGGGAGAGCTGGGCCCCGCCGGTGTCGGGCTGCCGGGCGGGGAAGATGCCTTCCAAGATGGCGGTGCCCTCGGCGCACACGTGGCGGCGTGGGCGGCGCGGGCTGAAGAGTAGGCGTCCGAGTTTCTCTGGGCCATCTCCAGGGACCGCGCGGTGTCCGCAGCTTGTTTCAGGTCCAACTCCGTTTTTTCCAGCAGTCTTTGCCGGATGTGAGTGGAGCTGAGGCCTGTGATAAAGGCATCGCGAACAAGCTCGTCGGTGTACACTGCGGCTTTTACATCTCGGCACTTACAGTCCTTGCCAAGCTTTTTCAGGATGCTTAGGAACTCCTCCACCGATTCCCCAGGTCGCTGTGCGCGAGTAGAGAGTAGATGCCTAGCATACACCTCATTCGTAGGCTGCTGGTAATGCGCCTTTAAGGTGTTGCAGGCGGCCAGGTACGTATCGGCGTCTTGGATGAGGGGGTAAACCCGGTGGCTTACCCAATTCCGTAGCATTCCGAGTCTCATCTTCGCAGTGTCCGTAGCGTCGTGTCCGTAGCGTCTTTGACGGCTGCGGAATTGTCCAGGAAGAATTCCATACAGTCAAACCAGTGTCCGAAGCGTGCTGATGCGTCCGGAGCATGTTGATCCAAATCCAAACGTTCGGGTTTCAGGAGTTGATCCATAGTGTTGAAAATTGAGTTAATAAAATTGATGTGCCTCAATTATTCCGAGACTCGAAGTTAGCAGAACAAAAGTAAGGTTTTTATTAACTCAGAACATAACACGTAAAATAGAGAGATGTCTACCTTCAGGAGGCTGATGCCCGACTGAAGTTAGATTACAAAGGAGCCAGGTAAGGGCGGAGCCCTGCACACAACCAGTTCCAGCACATTCCAATACATAATACATGAGGACTGGGGG
This sequence comes from Somniosus microcephalus, assembly GCF_052327205.1. Classification (NCBI taxonomy): domain Eukaryota; kingdom Metazoa; phylum Chordata; class Chondrichthyes; order Squaliformes; family Somniosidae; genus Somniosus; species Somniosus microcephalus. The sequence continues at coordinate 20,701,352 of NW_028225180.1, forward strand.
AAGGGAAAAGACACAGAAAGCAGGCAGTTACAAGACACAGAAAACAGGCAGTGATGAATGGAATATATTTCATCACACTGTGCCCCACACACACACACACACACACACACACACAGAGCAGGAAAGGCCCAGGCTCCATCCCCGGCCTAGAGCCCCCCCCACACACACAGAGCAGGAAAGGCCCAGGCTCCATCCCCGGCCTAGAGCCCCACACACAGAGCAGGAAAGGCCCAGGCTGCATCCCCGGCCTAGAGCCCCCCCCACACACACAGAGCAGGAAAGGCCCAGGCTCCATCCCCGGCCTAGAGCCCCACACACACACACACAGAGCAGGAAAGGCCCAGGCTCTGTCCCCGGCCTGTGCCCCACACACAGAGCAGGAAAGGCCCAGGCTCCATCCCCGGCCTGGAGCCCCACACACACACACACAGAGCAGGAAAGGCCCAGGCTCCATTCTCGGCCTGTGCTGATCTCACACCCGGTGCATTACTGAGCCCCACACACAACAACAATTTGTATTTATATAGCACTTTTAACATAGTAAAACATCCCAAGGCACTTCACAGGAGCGTAAATCAGACATAATTTGACACCGAGTTGCATAAGGAGATATTAGGGCAGATGACCAAAAGCATGTTCAAAGAGGGAGGTGTTGTGTATGTACCTTTAAGAGAGAACTGCTTTTATACTGTAGTACCGGCAGTGACCACACCTGTATATAAAGCCGTAGCAGGCTTCTGTACTTTCAGTTTCCAGCATACCCTCTGTTCAGTAAACACCTGTTATTACCGTTCTCCTGCAGTCCGTGTGTTATTGATACGCAGACACTACACTGGCGACGAGCAGGTTCGAACTCACCTGCAGTACTGCATCACCTCGCGGGGATCCATCCCTGAAAAGAAGCTTCTTGGAGGTTGAAGCCAGAGCAACGGGCGTCGACCGTGGGCAACCGCCCAGTGATCCATCGGAGTTCAGTGAATCGCAGGGGAAGCTGTGGAGAGCTGGGCTTGGCTCCCCAGTCAAGGTGTTCCAGCAAATCGTGCTGGTAGCAGGTAGTGCGTTGACCCTTCCGGACTGCGGCGGGCTTGAGCTCGATCGAGCGGCTCTGCAAGGGGGCCGTGCAGCGTCGTCGGGAAGGAAAAGAGAGAGGGTGGAGCGCACAGGGCGTGGTCGGTGCTCAAGAGCCGGGCAGCGTTAGAGAAAATGAAACGAGGGGAAGGAAAAGAGACGCGCAGTGGACAGCGTCGAAGAAGAATAAAACTAAGAAAATTAATTAACAAAAGAGAGACGCGCTGAAGCCGTGGGGCGCCGCCATTATTATCTAGAACGCTAGGAGCAGCATTGGCAGCAAGGGGGAAGAAGGAAAAGCGCGGGAGGCGCCATTTTAATCCATTGGGGAAGAAGGAAAAGCGCGGGAGGCGCCATTTTAAACCACCCAAGATGCCGAAGAGTGGCAGTATCACTGCTTTCGACAACGAAATAGAAGACTGGACCACGTATGTGGAAAGAATTGAAGTGTACTGCAAGGCAAATGAGGTGGCCGATGAAAAGAAGGCGTCGGTATTATTAAATTTGATGGGCGCGAGAACGTACGGCCTATTGCGGAATTTAATTACCCCAGCTAAACCAATGGAGAAAAGCTTTGAAGAGATTGTCAATATCTTACAGGAACATCTAAACCCTACACCGCTGCTGATAGCAGAAAGATTCAAGTTCCATAAAAGAAACCAGCACAAAGATGAGAGTAATGCTGACTATCTTACGGAACTACGCAAGTTATCAAAGCACTGCCAGTTCGGAGCAGGACTGGCAGATACCTTACGGGATAAGTTTGTCTGTGGGCTCCAGAGTGAAGGAACCCAGAAACGACTACTTTCAGAAAAGGACCTTACGTTAGAAAAGGCTTTCAGCGTGGCAGTATCCTACGAAGCAGCAGCACAGGGAGCTGCGGAAATACAACAGAAACCGCAAGAATATAGCACCAACTAAATGGCATATGGAGCAGAAAAGTGCTATCGCTGCGGCAGAACAACCCATGACCAGAAGGATTGCTGGTTTAAGGGCAAAGTATGCAGGCAATGTGGAAAAGTGGGACACATAGCACGAGTCTGCAGGTCGGGAAAGAAAACCAACACTAAAAGAACTACTAAGGAAAAGTACAAGAAAGTAAAAAAAATGACAGACAGTAGTTCAGAAGATCAGGAGAGTGATAATGACTCCGGGAGCAGGAGACTAAGTTGTCTAAAGTTACACAACGTGATCGCAAAGGAGGACCACCGAACCATTTGGGTCAGCCTCATGATAGCAGGGTCCCAAGTAAAGATGGAATTGGACACAGGATCAGCCCTAACAGTCATGAATCGACGAGACTACGAGCGGCTATTCTCACACATACCCTTGAAGAACACGTCCATTGTATTGAAGACATATACGGGGCAAAAAGTCTACCCCAGAGGAAAAATAAGGGTGCCCGTTAAATACAACGGCAAGGAAACACAGAAACTGTATCTATATATACTACAAGATGGAGGACCACCATTATTGGGACGGGAATGGATCCGAAAAATACAATTGGATTGGCATTCCATTCAGGCGCTAACTGTGGCTGACAAAAAGGATGACGACGTCACACCTGGACGACTGTCAAAAATTCTAACTGACGCGAAAGAGGTGTTCCAGCAAGGATTTAGGTCTCTAAAAGGCGTAACGGCAACGATAAAAGTTGAAGATAATGCAAACCCAAAATTTTTTACGGCCAGACCGGTACCGTATGCGATCTGCCCAGCCGTCGAAGCAGAGCTGGAGAGTCTGGAGCGTTCAGGTGTGCTGTCAAAGGTGGACTGGAGCGAGTGGGCCACATCCATCGTTCCTGTAATGAAGAAATCATTGAGCAGCATGCCTGGGGAGCCGAAGAAGGTTCGCATCTGTGGGGACTTTAAGGTAACTGTGAACCCAGTCCTGCACACAGTACAATATCCACTTATCCATTTCCTCGGATAGAAGATATTTTCGCCTCACTATCTGGAGGGAAATGCTTTACGAAGATTGATCTGGCCCAAGCATATCTACAAATGGAGGTAGAAGATGCATCTAGAAAATACCTCACGATAAACACTCACAAAGGTCTTTACTAGTACAACCGACTGGTATTCGGGGTAGCATCAGCTCCGGCTATTTGGCAGAGGGCGATGGAACAAGTCCTGCAAGGGATCCCGGGGACCCAGTGTTATTTGGACGACATCCTGGTTACGGGCGAAAATGACAATGAACACCTTGCCAACCTGGAGCAGGTGCTCACTAGATTACAAGAATATGGGCTACGAGCCAGCCGCCCCAAATGCGAGTTTTTCAGGAAACACATCTCGTATTGTGGCCACGTGATTGATGAAGAGGGGTTACATAAGTCCCCAGACAAGATTGAGGCCATAGTCAAGGCTCCAGCACCGGAAAATGTGTCACAACTGAGGTCGTTCCTCGGGTTGGTGAACTACTACCATAAGTTCTTGCCAAATTTATCTACAATTCTGCACCCACTGAACGCCCTGCTGCAAACTGGAGTAGCATGGAAATGGAGTGATGAGTGGAAGCGTGCCTTTCAAAAATGTAAATGCCTAATCACTTCAAAAGAAGTATTGGCCCACTACAATCCAACACTACCGATTCGGTTGGCATGTGATGCGTCTCCCTACGGCATTGGAGCGGTGCTGTCACACAAATTCCTTGACGGTTCAGAGAGGCCAATAGCCTTTGCGTCGCGCTCGTTAACCTCAGCCGAGCGTAACTACGCCCAGATTGACGGGGAGGCCCTCAGCCTGGTGTGGGGGGTGAAGAAGTTCAATCACTATCTGCATGGGCAGAAATTCACCCTACTGACTGATCACCAGCCTCTTGTCTCCATTTTTAACCCAAAGAAGGGCGTTCCGGTGATGACAGCGCAACGGCTGCAAAGATGGTCACTTTTTCTAGGGGCACATCAAGACGACATAGAGTACAAGGGTACGAAACAGCATGGAAACGCTGATGGGCTGTTGCGCCTGCCGTTGCCTACGGTGGAGGAAGCACCTGCAGTGGACCCTGTTGAGATATTCCATGTGACCATAGTCGAATGTCAACCTGTTACAAACTCAAGTATAGAGAAGGAAACCCGAAATGACCCGACACTCTCTCGGGTCTATGATTTGACGGTGAAGGGATGGCCAGCACATGGCGACTCACTGTTGCCAGCATTCTCGCCAAGGAGAGAACAGCTGTCAGTGTGCCGGGGGACCTTGATGCGTGGATCCCGAGTGGTAATTCCACCCAAGTTGAGAGATAGAGTGCTCAATGAGCTTCATGAGGGTCATCTGGGAGGGGTAAAAATGAAGAGCCTAGCCAGGGCGTTTGTGTGGTGGCCGGGAATCGATAAAGAAATCGAGGAAATGACCAAGAGATGCACAGGATGCCAGAAAGACCAAAACGCTCCACCACAGGCCCTTCTACACCCATGGGAGTGGCCCTCATCTCCATGGCAACGGGTACACATTGATTTTGCTGGTCCATTTATGGACTCAATGTTTTTAATCGCCGTGGATGCACATTCGAAATGGCCAGAGGTCATCAAAATGTCCTCCACCACCACGGAGAAAACTATTGCAGTCCTACGGACCATCTTCGCCAGGAATGGCTTGTGATGAAATATGGCATTCATCAGACTCTGTAGTTAACTGTATATATTGTATTGCCTGCCGCGGTGTTTGTACCTTGTATTGTGTATAGGGCACCGCCCCCTTTGTGTGTCGGCTCCACCCAAACCTGGCCCTTGATGCGCTATCAATTACTCATAAAAGACTGAGAGTTAAGAGAGTAACTAAAGGCTTTTATTAACAAAAGAATGAAGGTCTGCCTCGAGTGGTCGACCGGTCCAGAAATACAAAGGGGCTGGGAAGCAGTCACGTTTATACTAGGACTTGTGGGAGGAGTCAGCCGAGGCATGTCCAGGCATGTACACAGTGGAATACAAACAGTGGTTTACCACATTCACCCCTTGTTTAAAATTGAGTCCGGCGGGGTGAAGTGTATTAAAAGTTAGTGTATTGGAGTCTCTCCGGAGGTCTTGTCTGCCGCTGTGATCGGCGTGGCGACGGCAGGGGTAGTGGAGCTTCCGGCGTCGAGTCCCGCGTAGGCTGTGGCACAGGCGTGTCGTCCTCGTAGATGTCGAGCGGGTCGCTGGGCCCAGGCCTGCCGTCTGCTGGGGCTGGATATCGGATCGTGGGGGGGGTGGTAGTGAGTAGTGGGTTACTGCGGCCCCCGAGGGTGCAAGGTCTCTTATGGAGACTGTGTCCTCCCGCCCGTCCGGGTATGCAATGTAAGCATACTGGGGGTTGGCATGGAGGAGGTCGACCCTCTCGACCAGGGGGTCCGTTTTATGGGTCCTCACGTGCCTTCTCAGTAGGACCGGCCCTGGGGACGTCAGCCATGGCGGTAGCGATGTCCCCGATGTGGACTTCCTTGGGAAGACAAACATTTTCTCATGAGGGGTGGCGTTAGTGGCAGTGCAGAGCAGTGACCGAATAGAGTGGAGCGCATCGGGGAGCACATCCTGCCAGCGGGAGGTTGGAAGGCCCCTAGACTTTAAGGCTAGCAGGGCGGCCTTCCAAACTGTCGCATTTTCTCTTTCCACCTGTCCGTTCCCCCGGGGGTTGTAACTGGTGGTCCTGCTTGTGGCAATACCCCTAGTTAGCAGGTACTGACGGAGTTCGTCGCTCATAAACGATGAGCCCCGGTCGCTATGGATATAGCTGGGGAAACCGAACAGGGTGAAGAGGTCGTTCAGACATTTAATGACCGTGGCACTGGTCATGTCCGGGCAGGGGATGGCGAACGGGAAACGGGAGTACTCATCAATAATATTGAGGAAGTACACATTGCGGTCGGAGGAGGGGAGAGGCCCTTTAAAATCAACACTCAGGCGCTCGAAGGGGCGAGTGGCTTTTATCAGGTGGGCCCTGTCTGGTCTATAAAAGTGCAGTTTGCACTCAGCGCAGACTTGGCAGTGCCTGGTCATGGTCCTGACCTCCTCAATAGAGTAAGGCAGGTTGCGGGCCTTGATGAAGTGGAAGAACCTGGTGACCCCCGGGTGGCAGAGGTCATTGTGGAGGGCCCGCAGTCTATCGATCTGCGCGCTGGCGCAGGTGCCACGCGATAGCGCATCCGGGGGTTCATTGAGCTTCCCGGGCCGGTACAAGATCTCGTAATTGTAGGTGGAAAGTTCGATTCTCCACCTCAAGATCTTGTCATTTTTGATTTTGCCCCTCTGCTTGTTGTTAAACATGAAAGCAACTGAACGCTGGTCAGTGAGCAGGGTAAATCGTTTTCCGGCCAGGTAGTGCCTCCAATGACGCACAGCCTCCACAATCGCCTGGGCCTCCTTCTCAACAGCGGAGTGTCTGGTCTCCGGGCCTTGGAGGGTTCGTGAAAAGAAGGCCACGGGTCTCCCCGCCTGATTGAGGGTAGCGGCCAGGGCAAAGTCGGATGCGTCGCTTTCCACCTGGAAGGGGATGGATTCGTCCACTGCATGCATGGTGGCTTTGGCAATGTCTTCCTTGATACGGTGGAAGGCTAAGCGGGCCTCTGCCGTCAAGGGAAAAGAGGTGGACTTGATCAGCGGATGGGCCTTGTCCGCATAGTAGGGGACCCACTGGGCATAATAGGAGAAAAACCCTAGGCACCTCTTCAGGGCCTTGAGGCAGTGGGGCAGTGGGAGTTCCATAAGGGGACCGCATCCGGTCGGGGTCGGGGCCGATGACCCCGTGTTCCACAACACAGCCAAGGATGGCGATGCGGTTTGTGCGGAATATGCACTTCTCCTTGTTATATGTCAGGTTCAGGAGTTGGGCGGTGCGGAGGAATTTTTCGAGGTTTGCGTCATGGTCCTGCAAGTCACGGCCGCAGATGGTCACATTGTCCAGATATGGGAAAGTGGCCTGCAACGCATTTTGATCGACCATCCGGTCCATCTCCCTTTGGAAGACGGAGACCCCGTTGGTGACGCCAAAGGGAACCCTAAGGAAGTGATAGAGGCGGCCATTTGCCTCAAAGGCAGTATACTGGCGGTCCTCAGGGCGGATAGGGAGCTGGTGGTACGCTGATTTCAGGTCAATGGTCAAGAAGACGCGGTACTGCGCGATCTGGTTGACCATATCAGCTATGCGGGGGAGTGGGTAGGCGTCCAGCAGGGTGTAGCGATTTATTGTCTGGCTGTAGTCGATGACCAGGCGCTGCTTCTCGCCGGTCTTAACGACCACAACCTGGGCTCGCCAGGGGCTGGTGCTGCCCTCAATAATCCCCTCTTTCAGGAGCCGCTCCACTTCGGTTTTAATGAAAACCCTGTCCCCGGCACTGTATCGCCTGCTCTTTGTGGCGATGGGCTTACAGTCGGGGGTGAGGTTAGCAAACAGTGGGGGGGGGGGTGACTCTGAGTGTGGAGAGGTTGCACCTGGTGCGCGGCGGGCAATTTGGAAGCTGCTGGCTGCGGACTGTGAGGGGGGTAGGGGTCCACCGTACGCCATCGTAACACTTTTAAGGTGGCACTGAAAATCTAACCCCAGCAGGACTGCAGCGCAGAGGTCGGGCAGGACCAGAAGTTTAAAATGATCGTACACGGTCCCGTCTACTACGAGTGTCACTACGCAGTCGCCGCCGATGTCCGCTGACTGGGACTCGGAGGCCATAGAAATCCGCTGGTGCGCAGGCAGGACTGGGAGAGAGCAACGCCACACCGTGTCGGGGTGGATGAAGCTCTCCGTGCTCCCAGAGTCAAAAAGGCAGATTGTATCGTGGCCATTTACCTTAATGTCCATTGTGGAACTGGCCAGCTGGTGCGGTCTCGCTTGGTCCAGTGTAACGGATGCCAGCGTAGGGGTCGGTGTGTCGCTGCGGGTATCAGATGAGGCGGTGTTGGGGGCCTGCTGCGTTCCGGCTGTCGTCCAAGATGGCGGCGTCCATGATCCCCATGTGGCTGGAGGCGTCCAAAATGGCTGCTGTACCGGTGGTTCGCACATGGCCGGGGAGGCCCAAGATGGCGGCCCGCATGGCCCACACGCGGCGCTGCTGGGGTTCGGGGTGGCTTTGGCCCTGCAGACGCTAGCGTAGTGTCCCTTCTTCCCGCAGCCAGAGCAGATCGCGTTTTTCGCCGGGCAGCGCGCTCTGGGGTGTTTTGCCTGGCCACAGAAGTAGCATTTCTGGCCTTGGGGCACTGCTGTCTGGCCTTGGGACACTGCTGCGGTAGTTGGGCCGTTGCTGGGGTGTGGCTGGGGTGGCACGGCGCTATGAGGCGGTCCTACCGTGTCCCAGGCTGTCATTCCCCGCGGCGTCCGCGGTGCAGAGGAGTAGGCATCCATGCCCCGGTAGGCTGCATCCAATGATAGTGCGAGTTCAGAGGCCTTGTTGAGGTCGAGGTCACTCTGCTCCAACAGTCTCTGTCGGGTGTAATTGGATCTGTGGCCCGCTACAAAAGCGTCCTGGACAAGTTCCTCTGTGTACACGGCGGCCTTTACATCCTTACAACCACAGGCCCGGCCAAGCACAGACAGTGCCTGAAGGTATTCCACGGTCGATTCCCCAGGTTGTTGTTTACGACTCCCCAGAAGGTGCCTGGCGTACACTTCGTTCACTGGGCGCGTGTACTGGTCCTTGAGGAGCTTGATAGTGTCCGCGTACGAGGTCGCGTCTTGGATGACCGAGTACACTCGGTGGTTCACTTTGGAGGTCAGGACATCCAGTTTGTCCTCGTCCGATTTGATTGCTGCGGAGGCGGTCAGGAATTTTTCGAAACACTTAAGCCAGTGAGTAAACTTGGTGGATGAGTCCACCTCCCGATGATCTAAGTCCAGGCATGCTGGTGTGAGGATCTTCTCCATTATAAAAATTTTGTTAATAAAATTGATGCGCTATCAATTACTCATAAAAGACTGAGAGTTAAGAGAGTAACTAAAGGCTTTTATTAACAAAAGAATGAAGGTCTGCCTCGAGTGGTCGACCGGTCCAGAAATACAAAGGGGTTGGGGAGCAGTCACCTTTATACTAGGACTTGTGGGAGGAGTCAGCCGAGGCATGTCCAGGCATGTACACAGTGGAATACAAACAGTGGTTTACCACAGCCCTACTTAAGACAAGTCCAGGCTTGTCCTGCAGTAGAACAGCAGCACGCTAGGTGAAGCTAGGTGCAGACATCGGCATCTTTTCTTTGCTAATAAAAGCCTTGTTTTATTCTGCTAACTTCGAGTCTTGAAGTTATTGAGGCACATCAATTTTATTAGCAAACTTTTAACGATGGATCAACTTTTGAAACCGGAACGCTTGGATTTGGACCCGCATGCTTCGGATGCATCGGCACGGTTTGGACACTGGTTCCAGTGCTTGGAATTCTTTATGGCCAACTCCGAAGCCGTCACAGCCTCTACAGCCACCGGAGATGTGAAATTCAGGATCCTGCAGAATCGGGTAAGCCACCGGGTTTTTCCACTCATACAAGACGCCACCAGCTACCTGGATGCCTGCAACATTCTAAAGGCCCACTATCAGCGGCCTACCAACGAGGTGTACGCCAGGCACCTGCTTGCTACCTGCACACAGCGACCCGGAGAGTCGCTAGAGGACTTTCTAGTCACCCTAAAAGTGCTTGGCAAAGACTGCAAATGCAAAGACGTGAAAGCCACGCTATACACAGACGAGCTGATTCGGGATGCCTTTATCGCAGGCCTTAGCTCTAATTACATCCGGCAGAGACTGCTAGAGAAAACGGGCCTAGATCTGACACAGGCTGTGGACACAGCGCGATCGTTGGATGTGGCTCAGAAGAACTCTGACTCCGACTCGTCAGGCCGCGCGGCCCACGCCGCCTCTGTTTCCCAGCCCGGTAGCCCAACACCGTCGGGGCCCTGCTCTCCCCCCAGAAGCCCTACGACCGCCGCGACACATCGGGGCCCCAAATGCTACTTCTGCGGGCAGCCGAAGCACACCAGGAACCTGTGCCCGGCGAAAGGCACCACCTGCAGTAAGTGCGGTAAGAAGGGGCACTTTGGGAAGGTGTGCAGAGGGAACCCCGCAGGCAAAACCGCCACCGCCGCGTGCGCGTCGTGGGAGCGGCCATCTTGGACACCATCTTGTCCGACCTCGTGGGGTCCGCCATCTCGCGAGCAGACAGCGTGGACGCCATCTTACCCGGCCTCGTGTGGCCCACCATCTTGTCCCGATCAGGGCCCTAGAGTGGCGTCGATCACAGTGGACCAGTCCAGACCGCACCCACTATCCAAATCGATGGCGGACATGGAGGTAAACGGGTGCAAGGTTAAATGTTTAATTGACAGCGGGAGCACGGAGAGCTTCATTCACCCTGATCTGGTACAACGACTCTCTCTAACTATAGTCCCTACTCAGGGCAGGATCTCTATGGCCGACAAAACCCAGATATCGACTATTGCGGGTTACTGCGCGGTACGATTGTCCGTTAAAGACACTGCATATAATAATTTTAAACTGTTAATTATGAAAGATTTATGTGTGAGCGTGATCTTGGGCCTGGATTTTCAGTGCCACCACCAAAGCATCACGCTCAATTTCGGTGGGACCCAGCCGCCCCTCACAGTGTGCGGTCTGGCTACCCTGAAGGTAAAGCCGCCTTCGCTATTCGCGAACCTTACCCCTAACTGCCGGCCAATAGCGACCAAAAGCAGGAGGTACAGCTGGGAGGACAGGCGGTTTATCGCGACCGAGGTAGACAGGCTCCTGAAGGAGCGCATTATCGAACACAGCAACAGCCCGTGGCGCGCCCAAGTGGTGGTGGTGAGGGGTAGCGAGAAGAAGCGGATGGTGATTGACTATAGTCAAACAGTCAACATCTATACCCAACTAGACGCCTACCCGCTACCCCGCATATCCGAGATGGTGAACCAAATCGCCCAATACCGGGTGTTCTCCACCATCGACCTCAAGTCAGCGTACCACCAGCTCCCTATCAGACCAGAGGACCGTTCGTACACCGCCTTCGAGGCAAACGAACGCCTCTACCAGTTCCTCAGAGTCCCCTTTGGGGTGATGAATGGGGTCTCGGTCTTTCAGAGGGAGATGGACCGCATGGTCGATGACCACCACTTGCAGGCAACCTTCCCCTATCTCGACAACGTCACCATCTGCGGCCACAACCAACAGGACCACGACTCAAACCTCGCGAGGTTTCTGAAAACCGCACAAAAACTCAACGCCACCTACAACGACGACAAGTGCGTTTTCAACACCACGCGCCTTTGCATACTAGGCAGCGTGGTGGAGAATGGGGAAATCGGACCAGACCCCGACCGATTGCGCCCCCTACGGGAGCTGCCCCTGCCCAACACTCCCAAAGCCCTGAAAAGGTGCCTGGGGTTATTCTCGTATTATGCCCAATGGGTCCCTAACTACTCCGATAAAGCCCGTCCCCTCTTGAAAGCATCCTCTTTCCCGCTCTCTGCTGAGGCCTATGCTGCCTTCAAAAGCATTAAGCAGGATATTGAGCAGGCCACGCTACAGGCAATGGACGAGAACACTCCCTTTCAAGTGGAAAGTGATGCGTCTGACTTTGCCTTGGCGGCCACCCTCAACCAGGCAGGGCGGCCCGTAGCTTTCTTCTCGAGGACCCTCCAGGGGCCCGAGATCAGACACTCCTCCGTGGAAAAGGAGGCCCAAGCCATCGTGGAGGCAGTGCGCCACTGGCGGCACTACCTAGCCGGCAAACGCTTCACCCTATTTACCGACCAGCGGTCGGTAGCGTTTATGTTCAATAATAAACAGAGGGGGAAGATTAAAAATGATAAGATTCTTCGGTGGCGGATCGAGCTCTCCACCTTCGAGTACGACATCATATACCGGCCGGGGGCCCTTAACGAATCCCCCGACGCCCTCTTACGAGGGATGTGTGCCAACGCCACCGGGGATCGACTACAGACCCTCCACAATGACCTCTGCCACCCAGGGGTCACACGGCTGTTCCACTTCATAAAGTCCCGCAACTTACCCTACTCGATTGAGGAAGTTCGGTCTCTGACCAGGAACTGCCGCACTTGCGCTGAGTGCAAGCCTCGGTTCTACCGCCCGGATAGAGCCCACCTAATCAAAGCTACACGGCCCTTTGAGCGGCTTAGCTTAGATTTCAAGGGCCCCCTCCCGTCCGTCGACCGCAATGTTTACTTCCTGAACATTGTGGACGAATACTCCCGTTTCCCATTTGCCTTCCCCTGCCCAGACATGACCAGCGCCACGGTCATTAAATGCCTCAACAGCCTGTTCTGCCTGTTCGGTATGCCAAGCTATATCCACACGGATAGGGGGGCGGCCTTCATGAGTGAAGAGCTACGCCAGTACATGCTGTCCAAGGGGATTGCCACGAGCCGTACCACCAGCTACAACCCCCGGGGTAACGGTCAGGTGGAGCGAGAGAACGGGACAGTATGGAGGGCAGTCACCCTAACTCTAAGGACCAAGAGCCTCCCTATCTCCCGCTGGCAGGAAGTCCTCCCAGGTGTGCTCCACTCAATACGGTCACTATTGTGTACCGCCACTAATGCCACGCCTCATGAGCTAATGTTTGCGTTTCCCCGGAAATCCACCTCAGGCGTATCCATACCGCCATGGCTCTCCACCCCAGGTCCGGTACTTCTGCGAAAGCATGTGAGGGGCCACAAGACGGACCCCCTCGTGGAGCCAGTGCACCTGCTCCACGCCAACCCACAATATGCGTATGTCCGGCACGCCGACGGACGGGAGGACACTGTGTCCATAAAAGACCTCGCCCTAGCCGGTAACAACAGCAACAACGACAACGACGACAACAACCACAACAACTATTACCCGCCCACTCCACCCACTATTCTTTCATCACCCCTGGAAGAACACCAGCCAACGGTACCCCCACCACCTACGCCCCCACCACCTACTCCTTCAACAACCCCGGTGGCGCCCCCGGCAGAGACCCAGGAGACCACCCGGGACACCCAGCCGGCACCCGCGGCACCGCAACCGTTACGTCGGTCACAGAGGACTATCACACCCCCGGACAGACTAAATCTGTAGAAGGGGTGAATGTGATGAAATATGCCATTCATCAGACTCTGTAGTTAACTGTATATATTGTATTGCCTGCCCCGGTGTTTGTACCTTGTATTGTGTATAGGGCACCGCCCCCTTTGGGTGTCGGCTCCACCCATACCTGGCCCTACTTAAGACAAGTCCAGGCTTGTCCTGCAGTAGAACAGCAGCACGCTAGGTGAAGCTAGGTGCAGACACCGGCATCTTTTCTTTGCTAATAAAAGCCTTGTTTTATTCTGCTAACTTCGAGTCTTGAAGTTATTGAGGCACATCATGGCTTGCCAGAACAGATTTGCTCTGACAATGGACCACAGTTTGTGTCCGAGGATTTCCGGAGGTTTTTGAGGAATAATGGGGTAAAGCATTACACATCTGCCCCATATCATCCAGCCACAAATGGATTGGCTGAGAGGTTTGTTCAGACCTTTAAAAAAGCAATACAGGCGATGTATAACGACAACATACCACTACAACACAAGGTGGATTATTTCTTGTTTGCTTACCGGAATGCGACACATGCAGTCACCAACCAAGCTCCAGCCATAATGTTCTTTAACCGAAGGTTAAGATGTCGCCTGGATTTGCTCAAACCAAACATAAGACGAGATGTTGAGGATAAGCAATTCCAGCACATAAATGAGAAGCCAACCAGGAGCTTCAAGATAGGGCAACCAGTCTTGGCCCGCAACTACCGAACAGAAAAATGGCAGCCAGGAACGATATGCACACAGCAGGGACCACTAATGTACACAGTGGACGTTGGAGAGAGCATCGTGAGACGCCATGCTGACCAGATTCTAGAGTCACAGGAACAAGTCAAACCCATACCACGAGCATGCGCACCTGGTGATGAACCCGAAGTACAGATTGCGTCTACCTCAGAATCAGTGGTATTGGAAGCTGACGAACCAACCAATGACAATGAGCCAGAATCGACTCCGCCGCAAGAACAGGATACTCGAGAAAGGCGCTATCCAGTCAGGATCAGGAAGCCTCCTCAAAGACTGAACTTATAAATGATTACTTCAGCTGATGTATATAGTACAGAGAAAATTGTAATTGTAATTAGTTATTATTTAATTGTTAAATGAATGTTATGTACTGTTTATCTAAAAGGGGAGGAATTGTTGTGTATGTACTTTTAAGAGAGAGCTGCTTTTATACTGTAGTACCGGCAGTGATCACACCTGTATATAAAGCCGTAGCAGGCTTCTGTACTTTCAGTTTCCAGCATACCCTCTGTTCAGTAAACACCTGTTATTACCGTTCTCCTGCAGTCCGTGTGTTATTGATACGCGGACACTACAGGAGGTTTTAAGGAGCATCTTAAAGGAGGAGAGAGAGGCGGAGAGGTTTAGGGAGGGAAGTTCGGAGCTCGGGGCCCAGGCAACAGAAGGCACGGCCGCCAATGGTGGAGCGATGGAAATCGGGGGATGCGCAAGAGGCCGGAATTGGAGGAGCGCAGAGATCTTGGGGGGTTGTGGGGTTGGAGGAGGTTACAGAGATAGGGAGGGTTGTAGGGCTGGAGGAGGTTACAGAGATAGGGAGTGTTGAAGGGGCTGGAGGAGGTTACAGAGATAGGGAGGGTTGTAGGCTCTGGAGGAGGTTACAGAGATAGGGAGGGTTGTAGGGGCTGGAGGAGATTACAGAGATAGGGAGGGTTGTAGGGGCTGGAGGAGGTTACAGAGATAGGGAGGGTTGTAGGGGCTGGAGGAGTTTACACAGATAGGGAGGGTTGTAGGGCTGGAGGAGGTTACAGAGATAGGGAGGGTTGTAGGGCTGGAGGTGTTTACAGAGATAGGAAGGGTTGTAGGGCTGGAGGTGGTTACAGAGATAGGGAGGGTTGTAGGGGCTGGAGGAGGTTACAGAGATAGGGAGGGTTGTAGGGCTGGAGGTGTTTACAGAGATAGGGAGGGTTGTAGGGCTGGAGGTGGTTACAGAGATAGGGAGGGTTGTAGGGCTGGAGGTGTTTACAGAGATAGGGAGGGTTGTAGGGCTGGAGGTGTTTACAGAGATAGGGAGGGTTGTAGGGCTGGAGGAGGGTACAGAGATAGGGAGGGTTGTAGGGGCTGGAGGAGGTTACAGAGATAGGGAGGGTTGTAGGGGCTGGAGGTGGTTACAGAGATAGGGAGGGTTGTAGGGGCTGGAGGAGGTTACAGAGATAGGGAGGGTTGTAGGGCTGGAGGTGTTTACAGAGAGAGGGAGGGTTGTAGGGGCTGGAGGAGGTTACAGAGATAAGGGAGGGTTGTAGGGCTGGAGGTGTTTACAGAGATAGGGAGGGTTGTAGGGCTGGAGGAAGTTACAGAGATAGGGTGGGTTGTAGGGGCTGGAGGAGGTTACAGAGATAGGGAGGGACGAGGCCATGGAGGGATTTGAAATCAAGGATGAGAATTTTGAAATCGAGGCGTTGCTTAACCGGGAGCCAATGTAGGTCAGCGAGCACAGGGGTGATGGGCGAACGGGACTTGGTGCGAGTTAGGACACGGGCAGCCGAGTTTTGGATGACCTCAAGTTTACGTAGGGTGGAATGTGGGAGGCCGGCCAGGAGTGCGTTGGAATAGTCAAGTCTGGAGGTAACAAAGGCGTGGATGAGGGTTTCAGCAGCGGATGAGCTGAGGCAAGGGCGGAGGCGGGCGATGTTACGGAGATGGAAATCGGTGGTCTTGGTTATGCTGCGGATGTGTGGTCGGAAGCTAATTTCAGGGTTTTAAAAGAAGTGGCTGCAGAGATAGTGGATGCGTTGGTTGTAATCTACCAAAATTCCCTGGATTCTGGAGAGGTCCCAGCGGATTGGAAAACCGCAAATGTAACTCCCCTATTCAAGAGAGGAGGGAGACAGAAAGCAGGAAACTATAGGCCAGTTAGCCTAACATCTGTGTGGTAAACCACTTTTATCGTTCACTATCGTTACACTATGGTTATCACTGTTATATCGTTACACTATGGTTATCACTGTTTACACTGTTGTATCACTACACGAGGTCACCTCTTGTCACGCTGTTATACCTGGGCTGACCACTGCTGACTCCGCCCATGGCTCACCTACCTGCCCAGGTATAAAGGTGGTCGGCTGGCTGGTATTCCTCCTTGTTGGATCCGATCACCCACGAGGGTGGGCTCTGTTATTTAGCCAATAAAAACCTATAGTTACTTTCTTAACTCGTCGCTTTTCATTGGATGAATTGATAGGTATATCAATTTTATTGGCTAAATAACAGAGCCCACCCTCGTGGGTGATCGGTTTATGGTTTGGCTGTAGTCGATGACCAGGCGGTTTTTATTGCCGGTCTTAACGACTACGACCTGAGCGCGCCAGGGGCTGTTGCTCCTCTCGATGATGCCCTCCTTCAGGAGGCGCTGCACTTCAGAGCTAATAAAAGCTCTGTCCCCGGCGCTGTACCGCCTGCTCTTGGTGGCGACGGGTTTACAGTCGCAGGTGAGGTTGGCGAACAGGGAGAGAGGCGGGACCCTGAGGGTGGATAGGCCGCAGGTGGTACGCGGTGGCCGGTTTAAAGGCTGCTGGTTGTAGACTGTGAGTGGGGGGAGGGGTCCACCGTATGCTAGAGTGACACTTTGAAGGTGGGATTGGAAATCCAGCCCTAGTAGGACGGCAGCGCAGAGCTGGGGCAGGACGAGAAGTTTAAAATTTTTATACTCCGTGCCCCTAACCGACAGGGTCACAACACAGTAGCCGCTGATGTCTGTAGAGTGGGACCTAGACGCCATTGAGATCCGGTTGCGCGTTGGACGGACAGTGAGGGAGTAGTGGCTCACCGTGTCTGGATGGATGAAGCTCTCCGTGCTTCCGCTGTCGAACAGGCAGGTCGTGGCGTGGCCGTTTACTCCGATGTCCATCATGGACTTGGACAGGTGATGCGGGCGAGCTTGGTCCAGTGTGACGGAGGCTAGTGTATGGCTGAGCGAGCTGCTGTAGTCTGCGGGTGAGGCGGTGGTCGGGTCTGGAGGCGAGGTGGCGGTCGAGTGTGGTGGGTCCAATGGCGGCGCCCACGAGGTGGAGTAAAATGGCGGAGAAGATGGCTGCCCCCACAACTCACATGTGGCACTGCTGGTGTTGGTGGCCTTGATCAAAGATGGCCGCCCCCATGACTCACACGAGGGGATACTGGCATCTGTGGCCTTGATGAAAGATGGCCGCCCCCACAGCTCGCATGAGGCACTGCTGGTGTCTGTGGCTCTCCCTCTGCAGGCCTTAGCGAAGTGGCCTTTCTTCTGGCAACTGGAGCAAGTCGCGTTTCTCGCAGGGCAGCGTGACCTCGGGTGTTTCGCCTGGCCGCAGAAGAAGCAGCCGGCGGCCCGATCGCGGGGGTCCGATGTCGCAGCCGGTACCGGGGGTGGCGGTCCCGATCGGGTCCGGGACGCTGACGCTGAGGTAGGTCCCAGGGGCGGCGCTGCGAGGGGTATTGCGGTCGGGGTCGGTCCCGAGTCCCAGGGTCGCGAATTACAGTACCTGGAGTACGCCTCGAGGTCCCGATGGGCCACTTCGAGGGAGCGAGCGAGGGCTGCAGCTGTGTTCAGGTCGAGGTCCTTTGCTTCAAGCAGTCTTTGCCGTGAGTAGTCGGACCGCAGGCCTTTCACGAAGGCATCGTGGATATTATCTTCAGTATTTTCTGCCGCCGTTACCGCTTTAAAGTCACAGTCCCTGCCGAGTGTTTGTAGCGCCCGTAAAAATTCATCTACAGACTCTCCTGGCTGTTGCGGGCGGGATCTTAGGAGATGTCTGGCATACATGGAATTTACCGGGCTCCGGTACTGTTGTTTCAGCAGGTTGATGGCGGCTTCGTATGTTTTAAGGTCCCGGATGAGTGCGAATACTTTAGGGCTCACTTGGGCGGTCAGAACTCTTAGCTTGGATCTCTGAGGCACGCCGGATTCTCCCAGGTAGGATTCGAAACAGCTCAGCCAGTGTTCGAAGTCGAGGGCTGAGTTTGCTGCCTGTGGGTTTAGATCCAGGTACGGTGGTCGGAGGGCTCGCAGCCAGGCCGGCTGCTGTGGCTGTTGTAGCTGGGCGTCTGACTGGTCGTGAGGGCCCATAAAATGGACCCCCTGGTCGAGAGGGTGGACCTCTTGCACGCCAACCCCCAGTACGCCTATGTGGCATACCCAGACGGGCGGGAGGACACAGTCTCCTTACGAGACCTTGCACCCTCGGGCACCCCTGAGACACCACCATTACCCCCCACCACTCCCCCAGATCCAGCCCAGGTAGACGGCATGCCGGAACCCCACGAGCCTTCGCCGACCACGCAGACACCAGCATTAACGTCGGATACTGCATCACCGCCGCCGCTGCTGCGACGATCAGAAAGGCTTACGAGGCCTCCGGACAGACTGACATACCCGAACTGGTAGTACACTTCACCCCGCCGGACTCAAATCTAAACAAGGGGTGAATGTGGTAAACCACTTTTATCGTTCACTATCGTTACACTATGGTTATCACTGTTATATCGTTACACTATGGTTATCACTGTTTACACTGTTGTATCACTATACGAGGTCGCCTCTTGTCACGCTGTTATACCTGGGCTGACCACTGCTGACTCCGCCCATGGCTCCACCTACCTGCCCAGGTATAAAGGTGGTCGACTGGCTGGTATTCCTCCTTGTTGGATCCGATCACCCACGAGGGTGGGCTCTGTTATTTAGCCAATAAAAACCTATAGTTACTTTCTAAACTCGTCGCTTTTCATTGGATGAATTGATAGGTATATCAATCTGTCATTGGAAAAATGCCGGAGTCCATTATTAAGGAAGTAATAGCAGGACATTTAGAAAATCATAATAAAACCATGTTGATACTGTTTGATTGTATGAAAGGGAAATGGTGTTTGACAAGATGTAACGAGCAGGGTGGATAAAGGGGAACCAGTAGATGTGGTGTATTTGGATTTCCAGAAAGCATTCGATAAGGTGCCACATAAAAGGTTACTGCACAAGATAAGGGCTCACGGGGTTGGGGGTAATATATTAGCATGGATAGGGGATTGGCTAACTAACAGAAAACAGAGAGTCGGGATAAATGGGTCATGTTCCGGTTGGTAAACGGTAACTAGTGGGGTGCCGCAGGGATCAGTGCTGGAGCCTGAACTATTTACAATCTACATTAATGACTTGGATGAAGGGACCGAGTGTACTGGAGCCAAATTTGCTGATGATACAAAGATAGGTGGGTTCGCAAGTTGTGAGGACACAAAGGGGTTGATTTTCGTGGAGCCGTCAGGCGGGGTTTCAGGCGTGTGGGGGGTGGAAAATCCGGAATTTGGGGGTCCCGACACCATCCTGCCCAAAACCCCGCTCCACGCAACTTTCAGGGGCGGCGGGTACCCGCCCCACACTGGGACCCGCCGAAACCAGGCGGGAAGGGATTAGTGCCAATTAACTGCCTGTTAACAGCCTAATCCCTATTTTGAGGGGTTTCGTGTAGGTTTCCCGACGGCTCCAAACCACGCCAGGTTAGAGCGGGCGGGCCATCGGGTTGAAGGAGTTGGAGGGGTCACGATGTCAGCGCTCAGGTGAGTGATGGGTGCATGAGTGTAAAGGTAAGTGTGTTTGGTGTGTCTAAAGTGTGTAAAGAACTTTTACTTACCTGTACTTACCTTAACAGCCTTTCTTCCTGTAGCCATCGGGAGCCCATCACTCAACCGGCACTTAAAGCTGAACGGCTGCGATCTGTGAAAAGTGACAGCCTTCAACTTTGAGTGCCGGTAAGAGTTCTAACTGAGTCTGTGCAGAAGGACTCATGTTAGAACTCAGAGTGTCAGTGTTTGACAGCTTCAAACAGCTGTGAGACACTGATATTTCATCTGTCAAGAACTCTTGACAGATGAAATTGCAGTCTGTGACGTCACCTGTTGCCGGGTGGCCCTTAATTGGCCTGCTGAGCCCGCTGGGCGGGCTCAACAAGGTCAATCAAGGGGAAATCGCACGGATTGGCCAGACGTCGAAGTAGGCGGGTCTAAAACCCGAAAGTTGTAGTCCCGCCTTCTTCCCGACAGCTTTGGGAAAATCGACCCCAAAGCGTCTGCAAAGAGATATAGATAGGTTCAGTGAGTGGGCAAACATTTGGCAGATGGAGTATAATGTGGGAAAATGTGAGGTTATCCACTTTGTTAGGAAGAATAAAAAAGCAAAATATTATTTAAATGGAGAGATTTTACAAAATGCTGCAGTACAGAGGGACCTGGGGGTCCTCGTACATGAAACATAAAAAGTTAGCATGCAGGTACAGCAAGTAATCAGGAAGGCAAATGGAGTGTTGGCTTTTATTGCAAAGGGTTGGAGTATAAAAGTAGGGAAGTCCTGCTACAACTGTACAGGGCGTTGGTGAGACCACACCTGGAGTACTGCGGACAGTTTTAGTCTCCTTGTTTAAGGAAGGATATACTTGCATTGGAGGCAGTTCAGAGAAGGTTCACCAGGTTGATTCCTGGGATGAAGGGGTTGACTTATGAGGAAAGGTTGAGCAGGTTGGGCCGATACTCACTGGGGTTTAGAAGAATGAGAGGGGATCTTATTGAAACATGTAAGATTCTGAGGGGGCTCGACAAGGTAGATGCAGAGAGGATGTTTCCCCTCGTGGGGGAATCTAGAACTAGGGGGCATAGTTTCAGGATAAGGGGTCACCCATTTAAGACGGAGATGAGGAGGAATTTCTTCTCAGAGGGTCGTGAATCTTTGGAATTCTCTACCCCAGAGAGCTGTGGAGGCCGAGTCAGTGAATATATTCAAGGCCGAGATAGACAGGCATTTGAAAATCAGTGGAATCAAGGTTTATGGGGAGCGGGCGGGCAAGTGGAGCTGAGGCCAAGATCGGATCAGCCATGATCTCATTGAATGGCGGAGCAGGCTCGAGGGGCCGAATGGCCGACTCCTGCTCCTTTCTTATGTTCTAGGTAGAATGGAACCAGGCGAGTGCAGTCATACCCAGCTGGACGATGGTGGAGAGGCGTTGAAGGAGGATGGAGCGGTCAACAGGTCGAGAAGGGATCGTTTGCCTCTGTCACAATCACAAAGGATGTCATTTGTGACTTTGATGAGAGCCGTTTCAGTACTGGTCAGGGGCGGAAACCTGATTGGGAGGATTCAAACACGGAGCTGCGGGAAAGTCGGGCACGGATTTGGGAGGCGAGAACGTGTTCAAGGACTTGCGAGAGGAAAGGGAGGTTGGAGATGGGGCGGTAGTGTGCGAGGACAGAGGGATTTTTTTTGAGGAAAGGGCAGATTTGGAGGAGAGGAGGACAGTACCCGAGGAGAGAGGACCGTTAGCGATAACTGAGCAGGAAAGGCCCAGGCTCCATTCCCGGCCTGTGCTGAATGATCAGAGAGATACCCTTCATCCGCTCCGCCACCTCACCCCTCCCCCAACCCCGGTCTGTGAGTGGGTTTGAACCCAGGTCCCAGAGGGTGAAAGGTCAGTGTCTGACCCCTCACCCCCACGGTCCCACTCAGTCCGCCCGGGAGGGCTCCTGCAGTCGAACTGCCGACAAGTGAGCCTGCGGGTTTAGCATGGGCCATGGTGACCTTTACCCTCCGGACTACCTTTGAGATGCCAGGGGTCAGACTAAAGAGCGGGGTTTCTGTGGTTACCTGGGCGTCGTCGTCAGGGAAACCCATCGCCGGGCACTCGGCTGCCGCCCTCCCATTCTGCCTAGCGTCACGGTAACCGTTGGTGTCGGGTTCCATCGCCTGGCAACTTGTAGCTGAAGAAAGTGAGACGACATTTTGTTTAGAAGTATTTTACGGAACCATCTGCACTGTCAGAGGGGCGGTACTGAGGGAGCGCCGCACTGTCAGAGGGGCAGCACTGAGGGAGCGCCGCACTGTCAGAGGGGCAGCACTGAGGGAGCGTCGCACTGTCGGAGGGTCAGTACTGAGGGAGCGCCGCACTGTCGGAGGGGCAGTACTGAGGGAGTGCCGCACTGTCGGAGGGGCAGCACTGAGGGAGTGCCGCACTGTCGGAGGGGCAGCACTGAGGGAGGGCCGCACAGTCGGAGGGGCAGTACTGAGGGAGTGCCGCACTGTCGGAGGGGCAGCACTGAGGGAGCGCCGCACTGTCGGAGGGGCAGCACTGAGGGAGGGCCGCACTCTCAGAGGGGCAGTACTGAGGGAGCGCCGCACTGTCGGAGGGTCAGTACTGAGGGAGCGCCGCACTGTCGGAGGGGCAGCACTGAGGGAGGGCCGCACTGTTGGAGGGGCAGTACTGAGGGAGTGCCGCACTCTCGGAGGGGCAGTACTGAGGGAGGGCCGCACTGTCAGAGGGGCAGTACTGAGGGAGCGCCGCACTGTCGGAGGGGCAGCACTGAGGGAGGGCCGCACTGTCGGAGGGGCAGTACTGAGGGAGCGCCGCACTGTCGGAGGGGGGAAGTACTGAGGGAGCGCCGCACTGTCGGAGGGGGGAGTACTGAGGGAGCGCCGCACTGTCGGAGGGGCAGTACTGAGGGAGCGCCGCACTGTCGGAGGGGCAGCACTGAGGGAGGGCCGCACTGTCGGAGGGGCAGTACTGAGGGAGCGCCGCACTCTCGGAGGGGCAGTACTGAGGGAGCGCCGCACTGTCGGAGGGTCAGTACTGAGGGAGCGCCGCACTGTCGGAGGGGCAGCACTGAGGGAGGGCCGCACTGTCGGAGGGGCAGTACTGAGGGAGAGCCACACTGTCGGAGGGACAGTACTGAGGGAGCGCCGCACTGTCGGAGGGTCAGTACTGAGGGAGCGCCGCACTGTCGGAGGGGCAGCACTGAGGGAGGGCCGCACTGTCGGAGGGGCAGTACTGAGGGAGAGCCACACTGTCGGAGGGACAGTACTGAGGGAGCGCCGCACTGTCGGAGGGTCAGTACTGAGGGAGCGCCGCACTGTCGGAGGGGCAGTACTGAGGGAGAGCCACACTGTCGGAGGGACAGTACTGAGGGAGCGCTGCACTGTCGGAGGGGGGAGTACTGAGGGAGCGCCGCACTGTCGGAGGGGGGAGTACTGAGGGAGCGCCGCACTGTCGGAGGGACAGTACTGAGGGAGCGCCGCACTGTCGGAGGGGCAGTACTGAGGGAGCGCCGCACTGTCGGAGGGGCAGTACTGAGGGAGCGCCGCACTGTCGGAGGGGCAGTACTGAGGGAGCGCCGCACTGTCGGAGGGGCAGTACGGAGGGAGCGCCGCACTGTCGGAGGGGCAGTACGGAGGGAGCGCCGCACTGTCGGAGGGACAGTACTGAGGGAGCGCCGCACTGTCGGAGGGACAGTACTGAGGGAGCGCCGCACTGTCGGAGGGGCAGTACTGAGGGAGCGCCGTACTGTCGGAGGGGCAGTACTGAGGGAGCGCCGCACTGTCGGAGGGACAGTACTGAGGGAGCGCCGCACTGTCGGAGGGACAGTACGGAGGGAGCGCCGCACTGTCGGAGGGGCAGTACGGAGGGAGCGCCGCACTGTCGGAGTTGGGCGGTCCGGAGTTGATGAAAGGAGCTGCAGGAATGGGAGAGCCTTCTTTGAAGTGAAGTTTGGTTGATTGTCTAAATTTAAACACCTCCCTGCTCATTGCATCAGAGCCTGAGCCGAGTGTGTGGAGGAGCTGCCAGGTTACTGGGATCTCCCTGTGCACTGGGATGCTCACTCAGCGCAGACACAGAACTTTCCAGAGCTGGAGCCAGACTCCAGGACAGGGATTCGCTGCTCCTTACCTGCTCCCGGGCTCCCGGCCTCTCACAATCCCAGCTTCCTCTTTCTTTGCAAGAAACGCACAAGAGCCGGCACTTCCGCATCGAAACTCCCTCTTAAAGCGAGACCGTCCCCTCACACTCTTAAAGCGAGACTGTCAACTCTTAAAGTGAAATAACAACAGGCAACATCCGTGGACAGAAATTTGAGTTGACGTTTCGGGTCGAACCCTTCTTCAAAACTGGAAAGAAAAGATGGATCGGAGGCAGGGCTGCGATCGGACAAAAGAATAAAAGAAACAAAAGAAGTAAAAAAAGAGACAATGAAAGGTGTTAGAAGCTAGACGAGAAGGTAATAGGCTGAGATTGGGTGTGAAGTGTACTGGCAGGGCACGAGATAGCTGACAGGTGTGAGAGAGAAACAAAAGGAAAGGGGGGGGGGGAAGGAGTGGAAAAATTACAAGTAAAAATGTAATAGGGGCCGAGGTTATGATCTGAAATTGTTGAACTCCATATTGAGTCCGGAAGGCTGTAAAGTGTCTAATCGGAAGATGAGGTGCTGTTCCTCGAGTTTACGTTGAGCTTCCGTGGAACAATGCAAGAGCCCGAGTACGGTGAGGTCCGAGTGGGAATGGAGCGGTGAATTGAACTGACAGGTGACCGGAAGCTCAGGGTCACCCTTACGGACTGAACGGAGGTGTTCCGCAAAGCGGTCACCCAATCTACGTTTGGTCTCCCCAATGTAGAGGAGACCACATCGTGAGCAGCGAATACAGTATACTAGATTGCAAGAAGTACAAGTAAATCGCTGTTTCACCTGGAAGGGGTGTTTGGGGCCCTGGACAGTGGGAAGGGGGGAGGTATAGGGGCAGGTGTTACATCTCCTGCGCTTGCACGGGAAGGTGCCGGGCGAAGGGGAAGGGGTGCTGGTGGTGATAGAGGAGTGGACTAGGGTGTCTCGGAGGGAGCGGTCCCGACGGAATGCTGAAAGGGGAGGGGAGGGGAAGATACGTTTGGTGGTGGGATCACTTTGGAGGTAGCGGAAATGGCAGAGGATGATCCGTTGAATGTGGAGGCTGGTGGGGTGAAAGGTGAGGACAAGGGGAACCCTATTGTTATTCCGGGAGGGAGGGGCAGGGGCGAGGGCAGAAGTGCGGGAGATAGAACGGACACGGTCGAGGGCCGTGTGAACCACGGTAGAGGGGAATCCTCGGTTGCGGAAAAAGGAAGACATGTCAGAAGCACTGGTGTGGAAGGTGGCATCGTCGGAGCAGATACGGCGGAGACGGAGAAACTGGACTGTCCACTCTTAAAGCAAGACTGTCCCCGACACTCTTAAAGCGAGACCGTCCCCTCACACTCTTAAAGCGAGACTGTCAACTCTTAAAGCGAGACTGTCCACTCTTAAAGCGAGACTGTCCCCGACACTCTTAAAGCGAGACCATCCCCTCACACTCTTAAAGCGAGACTGTCCCTCTTAAAGCGAGACTGTCCACTCTTAAAGCGAGACTGTCCCCGACACTCTTAAAGCGAGACCGTCCCCTCACACTCTTAAAGCGAGACTGTCCCTCTTAAAGCGAGACTGTCAACTCTTAAAGCGAGACTGTCCACTCTTAAAGCGAGACTATCCCCTCACACTCTTAAAGTGAGACTGTACCCGACACTCTTAAAGAGAGACCGTCCCTCTTAAAGCGAGACTGTCCCTGACACTCTTAAAGCGAGAACGTCCCTCTTAAAGCGAGACCGTCCCTCTTAAAGCAAAACCATCCACCACATTCTTAAAGTGAGACCGTCTGCTCTTAAAGTGAGACCGTCCCTTATAAAGCGAGACCGTCCCTCTTAAAGCAAAACCATCCCCAACACTCTTAAAGCGAGACCGTCTGCTCTTAAAGTGAGACCGTCCCCGACATTCCTAAAGTGAGACCATCCCTCTTAAAGTGAGACCGTCCCTCTTAATGTGAAACCGTCCCTCTTAAAGCGAGACCATCCCCTACCCCCTTAAAGCAAGACCATCCCCCACACTCTTAAAACCAGTACGAATCCAGTATGAGGTGGTTTTGGTGGTGCTTCCTGTGTCATTACTACCGCAACTACCATGCTTTATGGGAGTAACAGGACCTGTCCCATCAACCAACACATTTTACTCAGTATCAAAACTTATGCTCAAGTGAAACTGACAGTAAATGAGATACTTAAGTACGAGCTGCACAACTATGTGACACAATTCGGATACTACATTCCCCTGTTGTATAAGGGCTTCAGCGAGCTTGTGATGTGACTGAACTCCTCCCTAAAGTATTTTTATGTTTTGGAGCAAGACAACTCGAGAATAGATATTGAAATTGACAGCATAGGGGACAACTAACACTGGTGGGATGTTGGGCTTAATACATCAGCACCCCCTTATGTTCATATTATTTCACAAGCTCTGCTAGTTCTCCAACTTGTAATGATAGTGTATTTGATATATCTAACCTGTGTAGTAAGACTTTGATACATAAGCCAATTGGGTACTCATGCCCATGACTAACCAGCACTAACAAATTAATTGAGCACACCGAAAGAGAAGATCCGAAGCAATGTAGAGGAGACCCCAGGCAGGGTAACATCAGGAATGATAGAAGAAACAGAGGAAATCCCAGGCGGGGCAGAATTGGAACACCGGAACAGTGAATTGAATTTGAGTGCGGGGTCAGAGGTTGCTCCTCCCCCTCAAAGAAATGGACTGTAAGGAAGGGAGAAATCTTCATTTCTGAGTCTCCCTCCTAACTAATACCCAAGTTGAGAAAGCAATAAGTAAGTTAGGGGTCCACAAGTTGTGGGGAGTAGCCTATAATGCCAGCGAAGCATCCCTGGGCACGAATGGTATCAGCGGGCCGATAACGTAGAACTAGCTAGAGTAGTCAATGAGGATTGTGAGAAGTCAATAAGGATATTTCCTTCTCAAGGTGGGGAGTTGTAAGAAATCGTGAATTGGAAGAAATAACGAGACAATAAAGTCTCTTCAGACTGGTGTTAGAATAACTGGAGAGATGTTTAGAACTTGCTGCTGTTCTCGGTTCCCTGCGGATGTTATAACATTCTGCACTGTGGCGATGACCTTGTTTCCAGACTCGCTGTCTGCTGTTTGTGTACTTGAAAGGTTATTGACTGTATCTTTGATAATCTACCCTAGGCCCACCCCTAAAAAGAGAATAAAAGAAGATATGAAAAGAGCCTTTAACACAGAGGGTGAAGGGAAGGGAAGAGCTGTTCGCCCACGGCAGCCGCCTGTCCGATCGGGACCAATACCAGCTCCTTGTCGCGGTCGTGTGTCTACTATGTCTACCGTGATTGCATGTTGTACTTAACTTAAACTGCCACTCCTTAATAAAATGCCTTACCACACCTAAGATAGGAAGGAGAAAAATTAAAGTGGCAGTCAGAGAAATCAACGGTTTAAATCAAACATGGCCACAGTAAATAATAATTCTAATAGGTCTCAGAGCGTTAAATAAACAAGCCTGAAGGCTTTGTGTCTTAATGCGAGGAGCATTCGTAATAAGGTGGATGAATTAGCTGCGCAAATAGAGGTAAACGAATATGATTTGATTGGGATTACGGAAACATGGCTCCACGGTGGCCAAGGCTGGGAACTCAACATCCAGGGGTATTCAATATTCAGGAAAGATAGGCAAAAAGGAAAGGGAGGTGGGGTAGCATTACTGGTTAAAGAAGGGATTAACACAATTGTAAGGAAGGATATTAGCTCTGATGATGTGGAATCTGTATGGGTAGAACTGAGAAATACCAAGGGGCAGAAAACGTTAGTGGGAGTGGTATATAGACCTCCAAACAGTAAGGCGGAGGTTGGGGATGGCATTAAAAGGGAAATTAAAGAAGCATGCAATAAGGGCACAGCAGTCATCATGGGTGACTTTAATCTACATATAGATTGGGCTAACCAAATTAGTAACAATACTGTGGAGGAGGAATTCCTGGAGTGTTTACGGGATGGTTTCCTGGACCAATATGTCGAGGAACCAACCAGAGATCAGGCCACCTTAGACTGGGTATTATGTAACGAGAAAGGATTAATTAGCAATCTTGTTGTACGAGACCCCTTGGGTCGGAGCGATCATAATATGATCAAATTCTTCATTAAGATGGAGAATGAATTAGTTGACTCAGAGACTAGGGTCCTAAATTTAAATAAAGGAAACTACGATGGTCTGAGGCGTGAATTCGTTAGGATTGATTGGGGAATGTCACTCAAAGCGTTAACGGTGGATAGGCAATGGCAAACATTCAAAGACTGCATGGATGAACTACAGCACTTGTTCATCCCAGTTTGGCATAAAAATAAAACAAAAAAGGTGACTCAACCGTGGGTAACGAGGGAAATTAGGGATAGCATAAGATCCAAGGAGAGGACATATAAATTGGCCAGAAAAAGCAGTAATCCAGAGGATTGGGAACAGTTTAGGATTCAACAAAGGAGGACAAAGGGATTAATTAAGAAAGGGAAAATAGAATATGAGAGTAAGCTTGCATGGAACATAAAAACAGACTGTAAAAGCTTTTATAGATATGTGAAGAGAAAAAGATTGGTGAAGTCAAGCGTAGGTCCCTTGCAGTCAGAATCAGGGGAATTTATAATGGGGAACAAAGAAATGGCAGACCAATTAAATACATATTTTGGTTCTGTCTTCACAAAGGAGGACACAAATAACCTCCCAGGAATGTCGGGGAACATAGGGTCTGATGAAAGGGAGGAACTGAATGAAATCAGTATTTGTAGGGAAATGGTGTTAGGGAAATTGATGGGATTGAAGGCCGATAAATCCCCAGGGCCTGATAATCTACATCCTAGGGTACTTAAGGAAGTGGCCCTAGAAATAATAGATGCATTGCTGATCATCTTCCAGCATTCGATGGAATCTGGAACAGTTCCCATGGATTGGAGGGTAGCTAATGTTACCCCACTATTCAAAAAAGGTGGTAGAGAGAAAACGGGGAATTACAGACCAGTAAGCCTGACATCGGTAGTGGGGAAAATGCTAGAGTCCATTATAAAAGATGTAATAGCAGATCACTTGAAAAACAGTGACAGGATCGGACAAAGTCAACATGGATTTACAAAAGGTAAATCGTGCTTGACTAATCTACTGGAATTTTTTGAGGATGTAACGAGTAAATAGAAAAGGGAGAACCAGTGGATGTGGTGTATTTGGACTTTCAGAAGGCTTTCGATAAGGTCCCACATACTAGATTAGCGTGTAAAGTTAAGGCACATGGGATTGGGGGCAAGGTACTGACTTGGATAGAGAACTGGTTGGCAGATAGAAAGCAAAGAGTTGGAATAAGCGGGTCTTTTTCCGAGTGATAGGCAGTGACTAGTGGGGTACCGCAGGGATCGGTCCTTGGACCCCAGCTATTCACAATATATATTAATGATCTGGACAAGGGAACTAGATGTAATATCTCCAAGTTTGCAGATGACACAAAGCTGGGTGGGCGTGTCTGCTGTGAGGAGGATGCCGAGAAACTCCAGTATGGTTTGGACAGGTTGGGTGATTGGGCAAAAGCATGGCAGATGCAATATAATGTGGATAAATGTGAGGTTATCCACTTTGGTGGCAAAAACAGGAAGGCAGATTATTATCTGAATGGCAATAGATTGGGAGAAGGGGAAGTGCAATGAGGCCTGGGTGTCCTTGTGCACCAGTCGCTGAAGTTAAGCATGCAGGTGCAGCAGGCGGTTAAGAAGGCAAATGGTATGTTGGCCTTCATAGCGAGAGGGTTTGAGTACAGGAACAAGGATGTCTTGCTACAGTTGTACAGGGCCTTGATGAGACCACATCTTGAGTATTGTGTGCAGTTTTGGTCGCCTTATCTGAGGAAGGATATTCTTGCCATGGAAGGAGTTCAGCGAAGATTCACCAGGCTGATACCTAGGATGGCAGGAATGACATATGAGGAGAGATTGGGTTGATTGGGCTTGTACTCACTGGAGTTTAGAAGAATGAGAGGGGATCTCATTGAAACTTATAAAATTCTGGCAGGACTGGACAGACTAGATGCAGGAAGGATGTTCCCGATGGTCGGGGAATCTAAAATCAGGGGTCACAGTCTAAGGATAAGGGGTAGGCCTTTTAGGACAGAAATGAGGAGGAATTTCTTCACCCAGAGAGTGGTGAACCTGTGGAATTCTCTACCACAGAAGGCTGTAGAGGCCAATTCATTAAATATATTCAAGAAGGAGTTGGATATATTTCTTAAGGCTAAAGGGATCAAGGGGTATGGGGAGAAAGCAGGGACCGGGTACTGAACTTGGATGATCAGCCATGATCTCATTGAATGGCGGAGCAGGCTCGAGGGGCCGAATGGCCTACTCCTGCTCCTATCTGCTATGTTTCTATGTTTCAATGTTTCTAAGACCCTTTGGGTAATCTGTGTGTGGCCAGTGATCCGAATCTTACAGTGGTGTCAGAAGTGGGATCACAGAGTTGGGAGTTGTAAGGTGACCGGAGGGACTCGGTCAAACGCACGTGATCGTTGCGAAGACTGAGTATCGTTTTTTCTCTCTCTGAAAGAAGGGAGCAGGAAAGAGCGTGTTGAAAGGTAAAACCAGAAACACAATGGCATTGGCATATCATAAAGTCATAGGCCTAGAAATTCGGTATAGCCGCGTTTGGAGCGCTGCAGCCGGGCGGTCACAAAACTTTGCGCCTGGCGCAACTTAGCGCCACCTTCGCCGATATTCAGTTGCATCGCCCCAAGAGGTTGCTGCAGCGCTAATGCAAGCGATGCACGAGTATTATAAGGCACTAAGCCGGCGATCCGGGGCGCTACCACCGAGGGCGGGCGCAGCGCAGGTGCAGCGAGTTATTGATTGAAGGCAGACAGTCAGGCGCCGGTCAGCACTTAAAGGGGGAGGGTGGAATTGTTTGGCTGCCACACCCTGCACACTGCAGCCCTGAGGGAAGGCTTGATCAGTGCTAATTCAAGTGCTCCACAGCCAGGAGAATGGAGAAGCCAAGAGAGAGAGCGCAGCGCTTCGGCGAGGGTGACCTGAGGCTGCTGGTTGGCGCAGTTGAGCGCAAGCGCCATGTTCTGTTCCCTGAAGGTGGCAGGAGGCCGCTGCCCTCCGAATATCGGAAAGCCTGGAGGGAGGTGGCAAACAGGGTCACCTCCAACAGCGTGGTTCCCAGGGCTTCCCTCCAATGCCGTAAAAAATTCAACGACCATGTTAAATCTGTGAGTTGTTCAAGTAATTAATACTCAGACTTAATCAGTAACAATAAAACAGGTCTTTACTGGTTGGAGGTAGGGACTATACGTAGGTCTTTACTTCATGCCCACAGGCGGGAACTGAGGGGAGATCAGTACCCACAGTACTATTTATACCCCTATGGCCAGGAGTGGTACTGCGTATCACTACGCCCAACAAGTAGTGCAGTCCTGTCCATAGGTTCAAAGTAGCACACATATTACATACACAACATTCCTCCCTTCCTAGCTTTACAGTCATCTCCCCATTTAACATAACGTAATAACATATATACATATATAACTTCAGGTTTACATAACAGAATAACATAGATACATAGATAACTTCATGTCAAAACAGATCACAGATTCAGTCTCTGCGGAAAACAGTTCACAGATTCAATCTCTGTGGTGTAGTCGGTTCACGTTGCTGGAGTGACTCATTCAATAGTCCTTCCATGGATTTAACAGTTTGAACTTCCGAACTGAATTGGCTCCGTTCGGAGGGACCACGTGTGTGATCTGGTAGAGGTAATAATGGTTCAGATGGGTCATCTTCTGTTTCGACTTTTCCTTTTCTGCTTCTTGGAGACTCTCTGGGCTCCACTGTCAGCTGCCAGCTGCATGCGCAGTTCCTCCTTCTCTTCCTCCTTTTTCCGTAGTAGAGCCACCTTCTCCCGATGTTCCGTAGACTTTCGGTGCTCCTCCATGATTTCTGTATGGTGGGAGTCGAAGTTACAAGTTGGGCAGGACAGGACATAGTAATATTCGGTGTCGTCCTGATCTAGGCCAGCGAGAGGGTCTTCTATTTCCTCCATACCCAGCTGGGCGTTAGCCAGCTTTTGTTCCAAGTCCAGACATCTTTCCTGAAGAGACTTCTTCATGCGTACCTCTTCATCCAGCTTTTTCTGGGCTTTCAGCAAGTCGTTTACTAATGACCTCATTTGAGATTTTACTACTTCAACTTCTTTTGGAGATTGATTGATCGGACTATTCAATCCCTCTACCGGAGCAGCTGTTTCAGCGGTCTGTTGTTCTACGTTGACGTGAGTCAGCGTACTTTTGGCATCCAAGGGCTGCTCTGTTGCAGTCATCTCAGTCTGTGTTGCCACCTCAGCTCTTTCAATAACCTTTGAGAGCTCCGAACCCCTTTCATAGAAACATAGAAACATAGAGATAGGAACAGGAGTAGGCCATTCGGCCCTTCGAGCCTGCTCCGCCATTCAATGAGATCATGGCTGATCTTCATCTGAGATCTTAGCTGATCTTACCAGTTCAGTACCCCGTCCCCGCCTTTTCTCCGTAACCCTTAATCCCCTTAGCCTTCAGAAATATATCCAATTCTCTCTTGAAAATATTTATTGAATTAGCCTTCACAGCCCTCTGTGGCAGGGAATTCCACAGGCTCACCACTCTTTGAGTGAAGAAATTCTTCCTCATCTCTGTTTTAAATGATTTGCCCGCTATTTTTAGACTGTGGCCCCTGGTTCTGTGCTCCCCTGCCATTGGAAACATTCTCTCTGAATTCAGCCTGTCCAGGCCTGCCATAATTTTATATGTTTCGATGAGATCCCCTCTCAATCTTCTAAACTCCAGTGAGTACAAGCCCAAACTATTCAATCTCTCCTCGTAGGTCATTCCCGCCATTCCAGGTATCAGCCTGGTGAATCGCCGCTGCACTCTTTCCATGGCAAGAACATCCTTCCGCAGATGGGGCGACCAAAACTGTACACAATACTCCAGATG
The DNA here is from genome assembly GCF_052327205.1 of Somniosus microcephalus. Classification (NCBI taxonomy): domain Eukaryota; kingdom Metazoa; phylum Chordata; class Chondrichthyes; order Squaliformes; family Somniosidae; genus Somniosus; species Somniosus microcephalus. The sequence goes on from NW_028225180.1 coordinate 20,734,104, forward strand.
CGGTCTCACCAGCACCTTGTACAGCTGTAGTAAGGTATCCCTATTCCTATACTCGAACCCCCTTGATATGAAGGCCAACATACCATTTGCCTTCTTAATCGCCTGTTGCACCTGCATGCTCTCCTTCAGTGACTGGTGCACAAGAACACCCAGGTCCCTCTGCACTTCCCCATCTCCCAATCTATTGCCATTTAGATAATAATCTACCCTCCTGTTTTTACCCCCAAAGTGGATAACCTCGCATTTATCCACATTATAGTGCATCTGCCATGTATCCGCCCATTCCCCCAACCTGTCCAAATCGCACTGTAGCCTCCTGACATCCTCATCAGAGCCCACCCCTCCTCCTAGTTTAGTGTCGTCAGCGAATTTGGAAATATTGCATCCAATTCCCTGATCCAGATCATTTATATATATTGTGAACAGCTGGGGTCCCAGGACAGATCCTTGCAGCACCCCGCTGGTCACTGCCTGCCACTCCGAAAATGAGCCGTTTATTCCAACTCTCTGTTTTCTATCCGCCAGCCAGTTCTCTATCCACGTTAATACTTTGCCCCCAATCCCATGAGCCTTAATTTTGCATGATAATCTTTTGTGTGGAACCTTATCGAAGGCTTTCTGGAAGTCAAGGTACACCACATCCACTGGCTCTCCCCCATCTATTTTACCAGTTACTTCCTCAAAAAATTCCAGCAGATTAGTCAAACACGATTTACCCTTTGTAAATCCATGTTGACTCTGTCCGATCCTTTCCCCATTTGTCAAGTGCTCCGCTATTTTATCCTTAATAATGGACTCTAGCATTTTGCCCACAACCGATGTAAGGCTTACTGGTCTATAATTCCCTGCTTTCTCTCTACCCCCCTTTTTAAATATTGGGGTAACATTAGCTACCCTCCAATCCACGGGTACTGTTCCCGAGTCAATGGAGTTCCGGAAGATGATCCTTAGAGCATCTGCTATCTCCAGGGCCACCTCCTTAAGTACCCTAGGATGTAGTTTATCAGGCCCCGGGGATTTGTCGGCCTTCAGTCCCCTCAACTTACCCAACACCATATCCCTAGAGATACTAATTTCTGTCAGCTCCTCCCTCTCATTAGTCCCTATGTTTGCCGATATTCCTGGGAGGTTATTTGTGTCCTCCTTTGTGAAGACAGAACCAAAGTATGAGTTTAATTGGTCTGCCATTTCCTTATTCTCCATTATATATTCTCCCGAATCGGACTGCAAGGGACCGACTTGGGATTTTACCAGTCTTTTCCTCCTGATATACCGATAAAAGCTTTTGCAGTCTGTCTTTATTTTTGCTGCAAGTTTACTTTCGTATTCTATTTTCCCCTTCCTGATTAATCCCTTTGTCCTCTTTTGCTGTATCCTGTACTGCCCCCAATCTTCCGGTCTGGTGCTTTTTTTTGCCAGTTGATATGCCCTTTTTTTTGATTTTATGCTGTCCCTAATTTCCCTCGTTATCCACGGTTGAGCCACCTTTTTAGGTTTATTTTTATGCCAAACCGGTATAAACATGTTCTGGAATTCTTCCATTCTATCTTTGAATGCTTGCCATTGTCTATCCACTGTCAATCCCCCCAGAAAGACCACCCAATCAATCTTACCCAATTCCCGTCTCATACCCTCGTAATTCCCTTTATTTAAGTTCTGGACCTTAGTCTCTGATTCAATTTCCTCACTCTCCATCTCGACTGAGAGCTCGATCATATTATGATCGCTCTGACCCAAGAAGATTGTACAAGAAGATTGTTGATAAGTCCCTTCTCATTGCACAATACCCAGTCTAAAATGGCCTGATCTCGAGTCGGCTCCTCGACATATTGGTCCAGATAACCGTCCCGAAAACATTCCAGGAATTCCTCCTCCTCAGAATTTTTACTAATTTGGGTAGTCCAATCAATATGTAAATTAAAGTCACCCATGATGACAGCTGTGCTCTTATCGCACGCTTCTCTAATTTCCCTTTTTATGCCTTCCCTCACCTCCATATTACTATTTGGAGGCCTATATATCACACCCACTAACGTTTTCCTCCCCTTGCTATTTCTCATTTCTACCCATACAGATTCCGTTTCATCCGAGTTAATATCCTTCCTTTACTTTGCATTAATCCCCTCCTTTACCAGCAATGCTACCCCACCTCCCCTACCTTTTTGCCGATCCTTCCTAAATATTGTATATCCCTGGATGTTAAGTTCCCAGCCTTGCCCACCCTGCAGCCACGTTTCTGTAATCCCAATCAAATCATACTTGTTTACCTCTATTTCCACAACTAATTCATCCACCTTGTTCCTAATGCTTCTAGCATTAAGATACAAAGCCTTCAGGCTTGCTTTTTTCACACTCTCATTATGAATTAGTTTGGCCCTTTGTGTTTCTCTCCTTTGCTTATTGCTTCTCACCTTTCTACCATCTTTCGTTTGAATATTGAAGTTCGTGTTCAAGTTTTTCCCATTTCAGAGTCCTGTCCTTCAGCATATGCAGGAGTTGGCTGACCGTTAACTCCTCTGACATCAGACGTTTTGTGTGCTCCTGCTCCATTTTCTCCATCAGCTGCTTCTGTTGTCTTTCCAGATTCTCCAACTCTATATCAAAGAACTCTTTCGTTGCATTCAACTCTTGCTCAAAACGGCGAAGCATTTGTTGTAATTGCTGTTGTAGTTTGAAATGGAGTTGAGTTCGAGCCCGATGTCCCTCAGAAATGGGCACATCAGTAGACTTGCCAGACTCAGAATCCACAGTTAAACTATGTTGTTGTTGCTCAGTGGAATTCTGTGCTGAAACTTTGTCTTTTGCACCTGAGTTGGGCTTACCATCATCCGTTCCAGAGTCTGGGCTGACTATCTTCACCGAGTTCTCACTCATTATTGTTTGTAGGAAATGCCAGTCCATATTCATTTTCCTAATCCACTCCCGTCCTAGTAGTGGAGAACCTCCTTCAGATATCACATATAAGTCCATTATTTGACTGTCTTCGCCCTTGTGGACCACTGCAACCTCTATTTTCCCGATGGGGTACACTCTTTGCCCCGTGTATGTTTTCAATATAATCCCCGTATCCTGTAGGGGAATATGTTGGAATAACTTTCCGTAATCTTTCTTATTTATGACCGTCAATGCCGATCCAGTGTCCAATTCCAGTTTTACTTGGACTCCTTCTATCTGAAGAGTGACCCAAATTGTCTGGAGGTCTGCACCCTTACCAGCGTTGAGTACTCTTAAGCTAGCCAGTTCATTACAGCTTAAGCTAACCAGTTCATTACTGCTAGCGTCTGAATCGGACTCCTGTTCGGTCACCTTGTGTACCTTTGCGTATTTTCCTTGCGGTGACTTCTTGTTGCTGGTCTTCTTCCCTGACCTGCATACTCTAGCTATATGTCCAAGCCTACCACAAGTTCTACATTCTTGGTTTTTAAACCAACACTGGTTCTGACCATGCGTTGTCTTTCCACAACGATAACATTTGCCAGAACTCACACCCAATTTGTGTGCACTGAGCTCCGGTGACCGTAGCTGCATTACTGCCGTGCCTCTCGCTGCGGCTTTGTGTGCTGCTGCCATAGTGACCGCCTTCTCAAGCGTCAGCTCATTCTCCTCGAGCAGTCGCTTTTGTGTATCCTGTTTAAATAAACCACACACAAATTTGTCTCGTAGTGCATCTGTCAGTCCCGTTCCAAACTGGCAATATTTCGCTAATTTACGCAATTCCAGCAAATATTCAGCATTGCTTTCATGCTGTAGCTGCCTTCTGTCGTAAAATTTAAATCGTTCCGCTAGCATCAGCGGCGTGGGGTTTAGATGATCTTTCAGGACAGTAACAATCTCATCGAACGTCTTATCCGCCGGTTCATCTGGTGATAACAGGTGTTTCAATTGCCCGTATGTCTTCGCACCCATTAAATTTAATAATGTTAGAGCTTTATCTTGGTCACGAATTTTATTGGCCTTACAATAATTTTTTACTCTTTCAACATATATGGCCCAATCTTCGAGGTCACTATCAAAGGTGCTAATATTCCCGTGTTTAGGCATTGTAGATTTGCAATTTCTCAGATTTTTTTTTTTTACTGCTATCCAAGATGGCGGCTTCCCGCTCTTGCCGTCGTCCTCCGCCCACAAAATGGCGGTTTTCCCGCGCTTGGCGGTCTTCACCCGTCCCCCAACGCCGTCTCCCTTCAGCCCCCGAGTGCGGCCCTTATCTTCGCCGCGATCGCCCGAGTGCGGCCCTTATCAGCGGATGCGATCGCTGGATCGCGAAGCGGCTCTCGGCTCTTATCAGGAGATGCGATCGCTCTGTTGAAACGCCTCCCGCTCGAAGCGGCTCTCGCGCCCTATTCCTCCAGCTCCCCCAGCCCCGTTCGTGCGGCCAACGCGGTCGACTGCCTGTCGCGTCGCTGCCCGGCTCAGACAACGGCTTACCCACCACCAAGCTGGAGAAGAAGCTGACGGTCGCCGATGGAGGCTCCGAGGTCAGGATGTCTTCCAGTGGGGTGGAGAGGGTGGAAACCTCTCTGCAACGTCCTGGCTGTGGACGAAGCTGCCGTGGAGTGACTGCCGCAGGGTCCGAATCAGACTCGTCGCCAGTGTTAAATCTGTGAGTTGTTCAAGTAATTAATACTCAGACTTAATCAGTAACAATAAAACAGGTCTTTACTGGTTGGAGGTAGGGACTATACGTAGGTCTTTACTTCATGCCCACAGGCGGGAACTGAGGGGAGATCAGTACCCACAGTACTATTTATACCCCTATGGCCAGGAGTGGTACTGCGTATCACTACGCCCTACAAGTAGTGCAGTCCTGTCCATAGGTTCAAAGTAGCACACATACACAACAGACCACACTTGGGTTGTCAGGGTGAGTACCCTTTCCAGTATCCTCCTCATCCCTGCATGTGCACCTCAGTTGATGGCCAAAGGGACCTGAAAGCCCTAATGCCCAGCCCTCATCCAGCAGCTATGGGAATGGCATGAAAAGCACTTGCACATTCAGGAGTTTATACACTGTCAGTGCTATTCCACCATGGGAGGCTGTGCAGGCAAGATGAGGGCTTCACACTGTCAGGGCTATTCCACCATGGGAGGCTGTGCAGGCAAGATCAGGGCTTCACACTGTCAGGGCTATTCCACCATGGGAGGCTGTGCAGGCAAGATCAGGGCTTCTTGCAGGGCAAGCTGGCTCATAACCGGAGACAGCAGTGACAGACCGGGGGAGGCCGTCCTGACCTGAAACAGCTCAGCGACCTCGAGCAGCGAGTGGAGCGGATCATGGCAGGCCGGCTGATTGGCCCCGTCGCCACTGGAGAGGCCGACCCTGTTCTGGGCACCAATGGTAAGGTCATCACCTTTTGGACCTCTCTCTTTCCACTTGTGCCTCACACCAGCATCCTTTGTCACTATCGAACCAATGCAGTGCATAGCAGCACTCATGCCTCCCTCACTGCCGTCATGTCCTCACCCTAAAGCAACTCTTGTACCTCTCTGCTTTCAGATGGTGACTCGCCAGGTGAGGAGGCAGGCCCTCAAGCTGCCACTGTCTCCGAGTCAGAGATAGAGGAGGAGGAAGAGGAAGCTGGCCCATCAGGGACATCCTCAGCCGAGGCAGCCCATGGCTATGCTGGGGACACGTCTTCCCTGGAGGGGAGCAGGGGGAAGTGTCGGAGGAGAGTGATGCTCCGGGGACCAGCGGGCTGCAGCAACGCAGGAGAGGGGGGAAGCTCGGCGGCCTTCTTCCCGGAGGGAGAGTATGGCCTCCAGTCCTGCTACAGTGAGCACAGAGGAGGTGCGGCTCCCAGCGGAAATGGGTGCCCAGGCTGAGCGCAGGCACACTGAGCTCCTGGCTGCAGTGGCAATGACGCCTGACTCCATAGAGTCACTGGCAAGGAGTGTGCAGGAATTCGGGGCAGCACAGGCCAGGAGTCTGCAGGACTTCGCAGCAGCACAGGCGGCCTCCAGCCAAGTGCTCAGTCATGCCGTGCATTCACTGGCTGGTGTCATCCAGACACAGACAAGAGCCACACGGGCACTAACTGCTGCCACACTCGCTGGCTCAGCCAGGCATCGCTGGGGCCCTCGCCGCGCTGCAGCAGCCCAGCAGTCTGGGCTTCAGCAGATTGCTGCGCATGCTGCAGCGCTGGACCGTGCACGTGCCAGTGAATCAGCCGACCAGGGACTGCCTGTGCTCTGTCAGGTTGGCAGCATCCCTGCAGCCAACACTGTCACTCCTCCATTGCAGCTGCCACCAGCTGTTGGACAGACTGCTGCCGCCCAAGCAGAGTTGGAGCAGTCAGCAGCCAGCCCCTCCAGGCCCAGAGCTGGTCCAGGCCGACCCCCAAGGGCATCTGCCGTCTCACCATCTGACCCTCAGCAGCCTTCCCCCAGCCTTGCTGCAGCCACTGGGGTCCCATTGAGGAGGAGCTGCAGGGCGGGTAGGGGCCATGCCCGGAAGCGAGACGGATCACCCTCGCAGGGGAAAAAGTAGAAGGTCTGGCCAATTTTGTTGCTTTTTATAAACAGGCCGAGACTGTTGTATTTCTTTTTTATATGAAGGCCGAGACTGGCGTTTTCGTTTTTTATTTAAAGGCCGAGACTGGTTTGTTTTTTTTATATAAAGGCCGAGACTGGTGTGTTTTTTTTATATAAAGGCCGAGACTGGTGTGTTTTTGTTTGGGGGGTTTCTCTGAATTAGCTTGTCATGCGGGAAGGGCACAGAGTTTGCACAGTAAAAAATTTTCTTTAATTGCACTGTCCATGTTTGCTTTTGGAAGCATTGGTTGCCTTGATCAGCTGAGGGCTTGCGGAGTGGCTACATTCATCTTCTTTCATTGGCACAAGCCATTCCCTGAGAGGGGGCCTAGAACCGAGTTGCAATAAGCCGCCGATGGACGGCCCTTGCACCTTCTGCCTCCCTCCCATCCTGGTCCTCCTCCTCCTCCTCTTCCTCTGGTGGTCCTCCAATGTCTGCTGGCAGTGGCTGAGTCCTGCAGATAGCCAGGTTGTGCAGCATGCAGCACACGACAACGAAATGGGAGACTCGCTCAGGCGACTACTGTAGGGCTCCCCCGGAATGATCCAGACAGCGGAACCGTTGCTTGAGCACGCCGATTGTGTGCTCAATGATGTTCCTGGTAGCTTGATGGCTGTCATTGTATCGCTGTTCTGCAGGGGTGCTGGGCGCATGGAGCGGGGTCATCAGCCAGGTGCACAAAGGATAGCCTTTGTCCCCGAGAAGCCATCCTCGTGGGTGAGGCTGGGCCTCGAACATGTTTGCCACAGAAGTCTGGCGCAGGATGAAGGCATCGTGGCTGCTGCCTGGAAAGTGGGCATTGACAGCGAGTATGAGCTGCCTGTGGTCACACACCAACTGCACATTGAGCGAATGGTAGCCCTTCCGGTTGCGGTAATCCTCGGCATTCTCCAGAGGTGCCCGCAAAGCCACATGCGTGCAGTCAATGGTGCCCTGCACCATGGGGAAGTCTGCTAATGCTGCAAATCCCATTGCACACTCTTGCTGCTTGTCGAGGGTCATGGGGAAGGAGCTGAACTGACGTCTCCTTCTGAAAAGGGCATTGGTCACCTGGCGGATGCAGCAATGTACCGCGAACTGGGAGATGTTGGAAATGTCCCCAGTAGCGGATTGGAAGGAGCCGGTGGCATAGAAGTTGAGAGCCACCATCACCTTCACTGCCACCAACAGAGACGTCCTGCTCCTCAGCTGTGGCTGCAGATCTCTCTGAAGCAGGTGGCAGATCTCAGTGACCACCTCCCTTCTGAATCGCAGCCTCCGAACACACTGCTCCTCAGACATGTTCAGATATGAGAACTGCTGGCGGTATACCCTGGGTGGGTAAGGCCTCCTATGCCGACGCCTGTTGGCCCTTCTCCATCTGGCCATGACTGGCACTCTCTCACGGCGTCTCTGAGCCCTCTGAAAGCAATGCAGTAAGCCAACGTTTACACCCATTGCAGCCCCCATTAGCTGTATCGAATCAATGCTATGACACTGAAGTTAAAGACAAGTGCAAAGCTCTGGCCTGAAGCCAGAAGTACCTGCGTGAGTGTTGATTCAAACCAGAAAGCTCTCTCCCTTTGTCTCTCTCCAAATATCAGTGTCTCACAAAGAAGGAGTGGAGCAAAATGGCTGCCATTTATACTGCAGGAGGAGTCCCCTTTAATTAGCGCCCCCGCGCCCCGCAGCGACTGGGAACCGTTCCCCTCTACCAGTCACTGGGGGCGCCAGACGCACAATAGGGCGGCGCCACTGAATTTCCGGTTCGGGGCGCACGAAGAGCGTTGCACCATGAAATGACGTCAGGATCTGCGCGCGCAGCTGAGCGGGCGCTGCGGTTTTGCGCCGCCGCTAAATCATTACTGAATTTCGTGAGAGGCGCAGATCGCGCCGCGCCCGGGCGCTAGCCGCTTAGCGCCCCACTTCTCCTCCTCCTAAGGCGCTAGCGGCTAGCGTAAACAACTGAATTTCTAGGCCATAGAGTTATACAGCACAGAAAGAGGCCCTCCGGCCCATCGTGTCTGCGCCATCCATCAAGCCCTGTCCAATCTAATCCCATTTTCCAGCACTTGGTCCGTAGCCTTGTATGCTATGGCGCTTCAAGTGCTCATCCAAATGCTTCTTGAATGTTGTGAGGGTTCCTGCCTCTACCGCCCTTTCAGGCAGTGAGTTCCAGATTCCAACCACCCTCTGGGTGAAAAAGTTTTTCCTCAAATCCCCTCTAAACCTCCTGCCCCTTACCTTGAAACTATGCCTCCTGGTTATTGACCCCCCTACTAAGGGGAAAAGTTCCTTTCTACCTACCCTATCTATGCCCCTCATAATTTTGTACACCTCAATCAGGTCCCCCCCTCAGCCTTCTCTGTTCGAAGGAAAACAACCCCAGCCTGTCCAGTCTCTCTTCATAGCTGAAGCGCTCCAGCCCAGGTAACATCCTGGTGACTCTCCTCTGCACCCTCTCCAATGCAATCACATCCTTCCTATAGTGTGGCGACCAGAACTGTACACAGTATTCCAGCTGTGGCCTAACCAGCGTTTTGTACAGCTCCATCATAACCTCCGTGCTCTTATATACTATGCCTCGGCTAATGAAGGCAAGTATCCCATATGCCTTTTTAACCACTTTATCTACCTGTTCTGCTGCCTTCAGGGATCTATGTACATGCACACCAAGGTCCCTCTGATCCTCTGTCCTTCCTAGGATCCTACCATTCATTGTGTATTCCCTTGCCTTGTTAGTCCTCCCAAAATGCATCACCTCACACTTTTCAGGGTTAAATTCCATTTGCCACTGTTCCACCCATTTGACCAACCCGTCTATATCGTCCTGTGGCCTGAGGCTTCCCTTCTCACTATTTACCACTCCACCAATTTTCGTGTCATCTGCAAACTTACTGATCATACCTCCTACATTCGTATCTAACTCATTAATGTAGACCACAAACAGCAAAGGACCCAGCACCAATCCCATGGGGTCGGTAGGGCTGCAGCCACGGGCATTCTAGGAGTTTTAGAAGATAGTAGCGGGAACTATGATTACTTTCTTGACAAACTTTCGGCAGACGCCCACCAAAACAAACTTAAGCTGAAAAAAGGCTGGGATCAGTTGGCGTACGGGGCCCACATATGTGCTGCGCAGCTAAATCCAGATGTTAAAGGGTTAAGGGAATCAATGAGCCAGCTGCAAAAACCAAAACAGCGGCCTGCAGCAGGACATCGCTGAGCTCTGCACCCAGCTGTCCCGGGAGCAAAGAGAAGATGTGAAAATGCAACGTACCCAAAGAAAGCTGGACCAGATCCTAGACACAGACATTGACGTACAGGCAGAGGACCAGAGGCTGAGAGAGGAGTTGGAAGACGGGAGAGGGGCAGTCAGGGAACTGAATCGACAGCAGAGCACCGCCTCCCCCGGGGCAGATCACGCCCTGTGCCTTGCAAAAACCCGACAGCTTCAGGCACAAATTGGCCAACAGCGAGCAGCAGTGGCAGCTGTCTCCAAAATGAAACCGGCAGATCCCGGCCCTTGCTGGGACAATATATTTGGGGACCTTACCCCCTCGGTTCCCTCTGCGCTGCCCCCACCATACAAGGATGGTCAGGCAAGGGAGACGATACCAGTATGTGCTGTCACCCGAGCTAAGGCAGTACGCGAGCCCATGCACCAGGCTGACCGAGACCTGAAAGGTGAAGCAGCCTCCTCGCCCACCACTGATAGCGAGGCAGAAACCACTACCACAGCCACACATCGGTTGATCCTTGTATGGTTGTCCGTGTTGAATTGTCAAAACCCAATAAAACTTGGGGCCCGCCCTTTGTAGGGTCGGGGTGGGGATCGTGGATGATGGTGACAGAGGACACAGAGTCGACCAGCATTAGTTGTTGATGGCCTCCCGAATCAACAGTGCGGACTGCCGGCCTCCCGTGACCATCGTGTTGGAGAGGGGATGCCCCCCTCCCCTTCTTACCCATTGCGGGGGCAGGTGCAGCGGGGGACACTAAAAGCTAAGCTGGGGGCGGTGGATATGGAATCCGAGCCCCTCGAGCTGAGGTAGCGGTGGAGGATTTTTAAAATTACCCATCCAGAACTAGAGGGAGCGACCTTCAACAGAATCATAGAATCATTGAAAGTTACAGCACGGAAGGAGGCCATTTGGCCCATCGCGTCCCCACCAGCCAACAAAGAGCTCTCCAGCTGAATCCCACTTCCCAGCTCTTGGTCCGTAGCCCTGCAGGTTACAGCATCCCAAGGGCACATCCAAGTACTTTTTAAATGTGGTTCGGGTTCCTGCCTCTACCACCCTTTCAGGCAGTGAGTTCCAGACCCCCACAACCCTCTGGGTGAAGACATTTCCCCTCTAAACCTTCCCCCAATTACTTTAAATCTGTGCCCCCTGGTTTTTGACCCCTCTGCTAAGGGAAATAGGTCCTTTCTATCCACTTTATCTATGCCCCTCATAATTTTATACACCTCAATAAGGTCCCCCCTCAGCCTCCTCTGTTCCAAGGAAAACAGACCCAGCCTATCCAGTCTTTCCTCTGAGCTAAGATTCTCTACTCCCAGGAACATCCTTGTAAATCTCCTCTGTACCCTCTCTAGTGCAATCACATCTTTCCTGTAATGTGGTGACCAGAACTGCACGCAGTACTCTAGCTGAGGCCTAACTAGTGTTTTATACAGTTGAAGCATAACCCCCCTGCTCTTATATTCTATGCCACGGCTAATAAAGGCAAGCATTCCGTATGTCTTCTTAACCACCTTATCTACCCAGCCTGCTACCTTCAGGGGTCTGTGGACATGCACTCCAAGGTCCCTTTGTTCCTCTACACTACGCAGGTCCGCCTGGTTGCATGTTCCTCAGGATTAAAACAAGAAACAGACCCTGAGGGGGCGCGGGGGGCACAATAGATGAGATTGAGTTAGAACTATGCCAAACACAAGGGTAGGAGGGCACTGATTTTCACCAACTGCTAGCTAACACCAAACAGGGTCCTACCGAGAGCCTGAACGTCTTCGGGCAGAAACTCCACAATATCTTTCAGCGTACCTAGGGGGGGCGGTGAATAGGGGAAAACTTCGAAAACCCGGGCTTCAAAAACCCTGTTCCTTAATGACCTCCAACCGTTGGTCCATAATGCGCTGGGCGTTTATGTCTGTAAAGACACCAAGTGGGACCAAATACGTGTCCATGCCCGGGCTGCTTGGGATCAGACCCGTGCCAATATCCCTGGGACACCTGCCTGTGAAGGAATAAACCATAAACCTATTCAGAAAAAGACACCATTCTATGAAATAATTCTGGTCTTATTAAAACATGACAAACTGGGTCTGGAAATCTAGAAACCTAACTATGGAAAAGCTATGAAAGCATTCTGGCTATAGAGATAAGATAGTTGTTGACACTGAATCAATAACCTTATTGAAACAGAAGGTTAAAGGCTCCTGACAGTCTGAACCTTTGGGAACAAGACAATGGTTCACCCTGTACAAGGTGCTCTAATTTACAACTCGTAAAGAAGCACAAACATCTGCCTTCGTAAAAATGACATCAAGTAAAAAACACACCTGCCGTCACACCGTTTTTTATGGTAAACTTAGCACACCTAGAGAAGAGACATAATTCTGTAATGCTACCAGCTGAGGTGACTGTAAGAATTGCAGGGGTCAGCAGAAAAATGACTAGAGATATTTAGCTTACATCAGCAGAAAACCTTAAAGGAAATACCACTGGAAAAGGGTATAAATATTGAACTCTCAAATGGAATAGTAGACTCGCTTTAAAGGGGCAAAGCGATTCTCGGCTTCAGAGGCGGCTTTGTAAGTCTCCAACTCTTTGTACCTCGAGGATCAAAGGTATTTGATTTTGGTGGATATCCTGTAGAAAACTAAGAACTGTAAAACTGTAGCAAAGTTAAGATTTGAGAGTAAGTTCTCTGATAATAGAATTGTAAGCTTTCTCTTTTTGGAACTGTTAATGTTGCGGCTGACTCACCAACTGTAAATTACATGTCGGTTCTTTAATAAATCTATATATTTTTAGAATTGTCTCACATAATACTTCTGTATCAAACTCGCAAACTCAATCTCTGTACACTCTTTGGTGAGGAGTTGCAGAATTCTGGGGGAGTTTTCCAGACCCTCGTAATATCCGGAACGTTACAGTCTAGCTAAACTTATTAAAAGTGCTATCTGGAGGACGGTAACATCTTCAGGTTGTTCCTTTCCTTTAGGGAGAGATAGTCCGGACCTTTAGACCCAATTAAGCGTATTTAGGATTCGGCTACCTCAAACTTTAGTTGAAAGTGAACGTCTGAGGAATGCGCCTGATCCGGGTAAGGGGCTAGGACGAGTAATTATCGCTTCATGCCAAGGTTGCAGTAGCGGCTGTTGAGGGCCCACTGCCTAACCAAAAGTCAGGGCTGTTGTGTCTGTGTGTTAATAGAGACACTGAAGACAGGAGTTGGTTTCACAGGTGTTTACTAAACAAAGTCTGGAGGGGAACTAACTGATACAACACAATATACAGGCTTATATAGCCCGAGTGGCCATTACCGGCATTACAGTACACCTGGGGCTCTTAAAGGCACATACACTACAATTCCTCCCCTTTTAGCCAACCAGTACATAATATTTTAAGTAATTATTAATTACATGTTACAAGAAAAATAATCTACACATTGCTGCAGTTAATTAATTATGAGTCAGTCTCTCTGGAGGCTTCCTGACTCGGTCTGGATAACGCCTCGGTGGTGTAGTAGTTTTCGGTGGTGTAGTAGGTTCTTTTGGCAAGGCTGATTCGGCTTGCATGCCAGTGTCGGGTTCATCGGGTTCCAGTATCACCGGATCGGAGGTAGATATGGGTATCTCTACTTCATCGTTAGGCGTATAGAGTGGTGGTGTAGGTTGTCCCTTTTCGGATGACTCTATGATTTGGTCAGCATGGCGCCTTATTATGCTTTCGCCGATGTCCACGGTATACATCAGCGGTCCTAGTCGTGTGCAGATAGTTCCAGGCTGCCATTTCTCGGTACGGTAGTCCCGGGCCAAAACTTGTTGACCTATCTGGAAGGTTCTAGTTGGCCTTTCATTCATGCCTTGAAATTTTCGGTTCTCCACGTCCCTTCTGATGTTTGGCTTGATCAAATCCAGCCGGCATCTTAGGCTTCTATTGAAGAACATCATGGTGGGAGTTTCGTTTGTAACCATATGTGTTGCATTCCTGTATGCGAACAAGAAGTTATCCACCTTGTGCTGAAGTTTTATGTCTTCATTACCCATGGCCTTTGTGGCCTTCTTGAAGGTCTGGACAAACCTTTCAGCCAATCATTGGTGGCGGGATGGTATGGGGCGGACGTGTAGTGCTTAACCCCATTGTTTTTTATGAACTTCCTGAATTCTTCGGACACAAATTGCGGTCCATTATCAGAACAGATCTGTTCCGGCAGCCCATTCCTGGCAAATATGGTCCTTAATACTGTGATGGTTTTTTCCGTGGTGGTGGAGGACATTTTTATTACCTCCGGCCACTTGGAGTGTGCATCAACCGCAATTAAGAACATTGAGTCCATAAATGGACCAGCAAAGTCGATGTGTACCCTTTGCCAGGGAGATGAGGGCCACTCCCATGGATGTAAAGGGGCTTGGGGTGGAGCGTTTTGGACCTTCTGGCATCCTAGGCAGCTCTTGGTCATTTCTTCGATGTCTCCATCGATACCTGGCCACCATACAAACGCCCTGGCTAGGTTCTTCATTTTCACTCCACCCAGATGCCCCTCGTGAAGCTCCTTTAGAACTTTATCCTGGAGTTTGGGTGGTATCACCACTCTGGATCCACACATCAAGGTTCCTCGGCACACTGACAGCTGTTCTCTTCTTTGCGAGAATGCTGGCAACAGTGGTTCGCCATGTGCTGGCCATCCCTTCACTGTTAAATCGTAGACTCGTGAGAGAGTCGGGTCATTTCTAGTTTCCCTTTCAATGGCAGAATTTGTTACTGGTAGACATTCGACTATGGTAGAGTGGAAAATCTCCACTGGGTCTACGGTAGGTGCTTCTTCTACCGTTGGCAACGGTAGGTGCGATAACCCGTCAGCATTCCCATGCTGTTTTATCCTTTGTATTCTATGTTGTATTGGTGTGCCCCTAGAAAAAGAGACCACCTCTGTAGCCTTTGCGCTGTCATAATGGGAACACCCTTTTTAGGGTTGAATATGGAGATGAGGGGTTGATGGTCAGTCAACAAGGTAAATTTTTGTCCGTGTAGGTAATGGTTGAATTTCTTCACTCCCCATACCAGGCTGAGTGCTTCCCTGTCGATTTGGGCATAGTTACGCTCAGCTGAGTTCAATGAGCGTGACGCAAAAGCTATTGGCCGTTCCGAGCCATCAGGGAATTTATGCGATAATACCGCTCCTACGCCGTAAGGGGATGCATCGCACGCCAGTCTGATTGGCAGTGATGGGTTGTAATGAGCCAAAACTTCTTTGGACGTGATTAAGTCTTTGCATTTATGGAAGGCACGTTTACAGTCTTCGCTCCATTTCCAAATTACTCCTGTTTGTAGCAGTTCATTAAGAGGGTGTAGAAGAGTTGATAAGTTTGGTAAAAATTTATGATAGTAATTTATTAATCCCAGGAACGACCTTAATTGTGAAACATTTTCAGGTGCTGGGGCTTTTATGACCGCTTCAATTTTTTCAGGTGACTTTTGCAACCCTTCCTTATTAATTATGTGGCCGCAATATGATATTTGATTCTGGAAAAATTCGCACTTGGGGCGATTTGCTCGTAGGCCCCGTTCTCTCAGCCTAGTGAGCACCTGCTCCAAATTGGCAAGGTGCTCGTTGTCATTTTCTCCTGTTACAAGGATGTCGTCTAGGTAGCATTGAGTCCCCGGAATCCCTTGGAGGACTTGCTCCATAGCTCTTTGCCAGATAGCTGGAGCGGATGCTACTCCGAAAACCAGTCGATTGTACTGGTACAGACCTTTGTGTGTATTTATCGTGAGATTTTTTTAGAGGCCTCTTCAACCTCCATCTGTAGATATGCCTGTGCCAAGTCAATTTTGGTGAAACGTTTCCCTCCGGATAGTGAGGTGAAAATATCTTCTATCCTCGGAAGAGGATACTGTACCGTGTGAAGGACCGGGTTTACAGTCACCTTGAAGTCTCCACAGATGCGAATTTTTCTCTGTTCTTCAGATTTATCATTATTCAATGCTTTCTTCATGACTGGAACGATGGGTGTTGCCCACTCGCTCCAATCTATTTTGGACAATACGCCTGCCTTTTCCAAATTCTCCAGCTCTGCCTCGACTGCTGGACGAATTGCAGAGCTGGAGAATTTGGAAAAGGCAGGCGTATTATCTTAAAAAACTTGGGAATTGCTGCATCTTCCACTTTTATTGAGGCGGTGATGCCTTTCAAGGTTCCTAGTTTCTCTTGAAACACTTCTTTGGCGTTGGCCAAGATGTCTTTTAATCGTTCAGGTATGACGTCATCATCGTTTTTTTTCTTACTGGTCACCGTCAGTGCCTGAATGGAGTGCCGGTCTAAACGTATTTTCCTGATCCATTCACGGCGCAACAGCGGTGGACCACCATCTTGTAGAATGTATAAATACAACTTTTGTATTTCCTTGCCGTTGTATACAACAGGCACCCTTATTTTTCCTTTGGGGTATACTTTCTGCCCCGTATATGTTTTCAAGATAATGGGTGTGTCTTTTAAAGGTATATGCGGAAATAGCCGCTCGTAATCCCGTCGATTTATGACGGTCAGAGCTGATCCTGTATCTAGCTCCATTTTAACTGGGGGCCCTGCTATCGTGAGGGTAACCCAAATGGTCTGGTAATCATCTTTGGCAATTACATTATGTAACTTGAGACAGCTTAGTCTCTTGTTTTCGGAGTCGCTATCGCTCTTCTGGTCTTCGGAGCTACTGTCCGTCATCATTTGTACCTTTCTGTACTTTTCTTTATTGATTTTTTTTTCCTGTCTGTGGATTTTTTTTGTCCAGATCGGCATACCTGTGCAATGTGTCCAATCTTTCCGCATTGCCTGCATGCTTTGTCCTTGAACCAGCAGTCCCTCTGGTCATGGGTGGATCTGCCGCAGCGATAACATCTCTCGAAACCCTGTGTCATTTCATGGGTGCCGAAGGCCTGTGTCTTTTGTTGTATCTCTGCAACTCCTCTTGTGGCTGCTTCGTATGATACAGCCATACTGAAAGCCTTGTCCAGTGTTAAATCTTTTTCAGAAAGCAGCCTTTTCTGTGTTGCTTCACTTAAGAGGCCGCAGACGAATTTGTCTCGAAGATAATCTGCTAGTCCTGCCCCGAATTGGCAGTGTTTTGATAGCTTTCTTAATTCGGTGAGGTAATCAGCGTTACTTTCATTCTTGTGTTGATTTCTCTTGAAGAATTTCAATCGTTCCGCTATCAGCAGCGGTGTTGGGTTTAAGTGCTCCTGTAGGGTATCAACAATTTCTTTAAAATTCTTGTCCTTTGGTTTGGCTGGAGTGATTAAATTTCGTAACAGCCCGTATGTCTTTGCGCCCATTAGGTTTAGCAGTACTGAAGCTTTTTTTTCATCTTCTATTCCATTTGCGGTGCAATATACCTCCACTCTTTCCACATATGTGGTCCAATCCTCTATCTCGTTATCAAAAGCATCAATATTGCCAGACTTAGGCATCCTAGAAATAAAATGGCGCTTCCCGCGCTTTTCTTTCTTTTCTGCAGAAAAAATATGGCGCTTCCCGCGCTTCCCCGCCGCTGCTGCCGATGACAACGCTGTTTCCCGCGGTTTCCGTTCTTTTTATTTATTTATTTACAGTTGGAGACTCGTTCCCGCTGGACTCTCTCTCTAGGTCTGAATGCCGACCTGCTTGCAGCGCCGGCCGTCTCCCGAGTGCTCCCTCCCCGTCTGTTACTGCTTGCCTCCGCTTTCGCTGCTTGGCCTAGCTGTAGAGCCAGCCGCAGGAGCCCCAGCCCGACGCCCAGGAAGGATTATTGCAGTACCTGCCACCAGCTTGGCTAGCTGGTGAATCCACAGCTTTTTCTTTTTCTTGATTTTTCTTCAACTTTGGACACCAGAGGAATCGATGTCCTTGAGGTGCTGCCGAATTGCAGGTAAGTCCGTTCCCATCCTCGTCACCACTGTTGTGTCTGTGTGTTGATAGAGACACTGAAGACAGGAGTTGGTTTCATAGGTGTTTACTAAACAAAGTCTGGAGGGGAACTAACTGATACAACACAATATACAGGCTTATATAGCCCGAGTGGCCATTACCGGCATTACAGTACACCTGGGGCTCTTAAAGGCACATACACTACAAGGGCCATCTAGAACTCCAGGGAAAAGTGCTTCAGTGCGCTGTTATCTCTGCCACTGCCGAGGCCATGATGCCTGCCAATGGTACAATCCCCCAAGGCAGATAGGCCCCGACCCAGTCAAGCAGCGGTTTGAGAAAATGGAGGCACCCATAGCTGCCCTAAATCTCCATCAAAGCGCCCTACCAGTTTCCGTGATACACCAGCGAAATGATTTGTTTCCACCGCCAACCCGCTATGACTCCCGCAGGTAAGAAGGGGAGGGGGGCTTCCCCTCTCCAACATGATGGTCACAGGAGGCCGGCAGTCCGCACTGTTGATTCGGGAGGCCATCAACAACTAATGCTGGTCGACTCTGTGTCCTCTGTCACCATCATCCGCGATCCCCACCCCGACCCTACAAAGGGCAGGCCCCAAGTTTTATTGGGTTTTGACAATTCAACACAGACAACTATACAAGGATCCGTTCCCTTGGAGCTAAAGCAGGGTGTTGTTGGCAAAGGCACATTCACAACCAACTCCCCAGATTGGTCGGTCAGAAAACCGGGTTACTATCGGATGACTATTGACTATCGCAAACTCAACTCAGTCAGCCTCGCGTGCGCCCCGGTGGTTCGGGGAGACACCCACCCGACTGTCCCAGATTCCCAGTGGCAGTAATCAGTACAGAATGAGATTCAGTAGAAAACATCAGAAATTGAAAATTGGCTTATGGGAGAAAGGATAAAATAGCTATGATGGAATAAGGGAGAAAAGGGAAGATCTCCGAAGACCCTTTGGGTAATCTGTGTGTGACCTGTGATCCGAATCTTACAAGCGAGACCATCCCCAACGCTCTTAAAGTGAGACCGTCCCTCTTAAAGCGAGACCGTCCCCAACGCTCTTAAAGTGAGACCGTCCCTCTTAAAGCGAGACCATCCCCAACGCTCTTAAAGTGAGACCGTCCCTCTTAAAGCGAGACCGTCCCCGACACTCTTAAAGTGAGACCGTCCCTCTTAAAGCGAGACTGTGCCTGACACTCTTAAAGTGAGACCGTCCCTCTTAAAGCAAGACCATCCCCAAAGCTCTTAAAGTGAGACCGTCCCTCTTAAAGCGAGACTGTGCCTGACACTCTTAAAGTGAGACCGTCCCTCTTAAAGCGAGACCGTCCCCGACACTCTTAAAGTGAGACCGTCCCTCTTAAAGCGAGACTGTGCCTGACACTCTTAAAGCAAGGCCGTCCCTCTTAAAGCGAGACTGTGCCTGACACTCTTAAAGCAAGGCCGTCCCTCTTAAAGTGAAACCATTCTACTTAAAGCGAGACCATCGCCGTCCCTCTTAAAACCAGCTGCCCCTCTTAAAGCCAGGTTGTTCCCCTTAAAGCAAGACCATCCGCGTTAAAGCGAGACCATGCCCGACATGCTTAAAGCAAGACCACCCCATCACTCTTAAAGCAAGACCGTTCCCGACCCTCTTAAAGCGAGACCATCCCTTTTAAAACGAGACCGTCCCAGACAGTCTGAAAGCTAGACCATACCTCTTAAAGCGAGACCGCCCCCCATCCCTCTTAAAGTGAGACAGTCCCTGACACTCTTAAAGCAAGACCATCCCTCTCAAAGTGAAACCGTTCTACTTAAAGCGAGACCATCCCCGTCCATCTTAAAGCGAGACCGTCCCTCTTAAAAATCAGGTAGTTCCCCTTAAAGTGAGGTTGTCTCTGTTAAAGCAAGATGGTCTCTCTTGAAGTGAGGTCATCCCTCTTAAAGCAAGACCATCCTCTTAAAGTGACACTGTCCCTCTTAAAGTGATATCATCCCTTTTAAAGCAAGATGGCCCATCTTAAAGCCAGGCCGTCCCTCTTAAAGCCAGACCATCCCCCCTTATAGGGATATCGTCCCTGTTAAAACGAGGTTGTCATTCTTGAAG
Organism: Somniosus microcephalus; assembly: GCF_052327205.1. Classification (NCBI taxonomy): domain Eukaryota; kingdom Metazoa; phylum Chordata; class Chondrichthyes; order Squaliformes; family Somniosidae; genus Somniosus; species Somniosus microcephalus. The sequence continues at coordinate 20,753,852 of NW_028225180.1, forward strand.
TGAGACTGCCTTTGTAAAAACAAATGGATTTAGGTGGCACCTTATCACTTGCGTTACTTTGACGTGCAGTCACTTGCTGTTGAGTGAACAAAACATCAGCCATTTTCTGCACAGCAAGGCCCCACAACCCGCAGTGAAGCGAGCGACCACAAGATAGCTACAGACAAGAAAGGCTATCCATCTTTCTTAATTCTTTCCTCCAACAAGCCCATACATCACCTCACCCCACACCACCCCACCCAACCCCGATGTTTATGAAATGGCTCCAAGGTTGTCCGGGCCTCCATTCCATGTCATAGAGTCTCAGGGCTAGATTTTCAGTATAGGCAGTTTTGGGGCGCTAACTTTAGCGCCCGCCCGAAGTTAGCGCCCGCCCCAAAGTAGCGCCCCGTTGCCGGGAATTCAGTGGCTTCGCCCTAAGAGGTTGGTGGAGCGCTAAAAGAGGCGTTCCACTACTCTCTTTAGGCGCTAAGCCGGCGGTTCAGAGGGATAGCGCCCAGGCGGGGCGCAGCACGGGTGCGGTCATTTTTGCACTGACAGCAGACCCCGTGGTGCCGACCAGCTCTTAAAGGGGGAAGGGACGAATTGGTCTGCTGCCACGCCCTGCACACTGCAGCCTTGCAAAGAGGCCTCAACACTACTGCTCAGCCCCAGGGAGTCATGGCAACGCCAGAGAAGGCCCGTCAGCGTGCCCTGCGCTTCTCAGAGGGTGATCTGGACATAATGGTCACAGCTCTGGAGGTGAGGCGCAAGATCTTGTTTCCAGAGAGTGGGAGGAATCCAACCCACCACGACTACACCAAAGCCTGGAAGCAGATCGCCCAGAGGGTGACGTTCACCGGCGAGGCCCCCAGGACCCACACACAATGCCGTAAGAAATACAACGATCTGACCAGGATTGTGAGGGTGAGTAGCCTTTCCAGTCTCCTCCTCATTCTTGCATGTACACCTGACATGATGGGCAAAGGGACCTGAAAGTCCTATTGGCCAGCCCTCAGCCAGCAGCATTGGGACAGTCATGAGCATCAAATGGCCATTCGGCACTCTACACTTTGGCCAAGCTATTCCACCATGGGAGGCAGTGGACAGTACATCAGGGCTTCACTCTGTCCAAGCTATTCCACCATGGGAGGCAGTGCACACTACATCAGGGCTTCACTCTGTCCAAGCTATTCCACCATGGGAGGCAGTGGACAGTACATCAGGGCTTCACTCTGTCCAAGCTATTCCACCATGGGAGGCAGTGCACACTACATCAGGGCTTCACTCTGTCCAAGCTATTCCACCATGGGAGGCAGTGCACACTACATCAGGGCTTCACTCTGTCCAAGCTATTCCACCATGGGAGGCAGTGCACACTACATCAGGGCTTCACTGCGCACTTACAGCCCGTCCTTTCTCTTGCAGGCTAAAGTAGCGTTTAATCGCCAGGCCCGTGCCAGGGGTGGCCGCGCCAAGCTGCAGAAGCTCACTCGGCTGGAGGAGCGCGTGTGTGTGCTCATGGGAGCCCGTGTGATTGTCCCCACAGCGTGCGGTGTATCCGACCCTCCACTGCCCGGCAATGGTAAGGACCTCGCCTTTTGGCCCTCTCGCGTCGCACTGGCCCATCCGAGCTACCTCCTTTGCCACTGTCCCACCAATGCGCTGAATCCCACCAGTCCTAACTCCCTCGCTGACGCCGTCTCCTCACTCTGAAGCTACTCTTGTGCATTCCTGCTTTCAGCTGGTGACGACCAGGACCCTGAGGCTGCCAGTGACAGCACCTCCGACCAGGAGGAGGAGGAGGAGCAAGCCGGACCTTCGGGGGAACAGTCACGTCCCGCAGGAGAGGAGGAAATGCTTGACACCTCCTCACTGGACGAGTGCCTGGAGGAACTGTCGCAGGGCAATGCAGCTTTTGGGACCAGTGGCGTCCAGCCACCTAGCAGCCGTGCGCGTGGCCCGCGGCCTTCCCCCCAAAGGGGGGAAGGATCAGAGGGGAGTGCTGCTGCTCGGCACACTCGCCGTCACCAACGCGGCAAGGGTCCCCTAGTTCGGCCCCCTCCTCCCCAGCGGGAGAGTCGCGACTCCAGTCCGGACACCTTCACTTCGGAGGAGGTGCGGAAGCTCGATCAGATGGCCGACGACTCGGACCGGCGCCACACGGAGCTCATGAGCGTGGTGGGGCGCATGCCTGAGGCCATCGAGTCGCTGGCGACCAGTGTGCGCGAGTTCGGGGCAGCAACTGCCGCGACTGGCTGCATGCTAACTGATGCCGTCAAGACCCTGGCGGATGTGATGCGCGCGCACACCAGGACCACAGGGCCACTCACTGCTGCCACACGCGCTGTCTCAGGCAGGCATCGCCAGGGCAGGCGCCGCGCTGGACCATCCCAGCAAGCCGGCCGACGGCTGATTGCTGCGGATCCTGCAGTGCGGGCCCGGCCGAGTGCCACCGCGCCACAGCACCAGCCAGCGCATCCCAGACGCCAGCTGGCCCACATTGCGCCATCCGTCGCCGCCATTCCCCCTCTGGGGCGTCGACGGCAAGCGGCTGCAGCTGATGGTGGCCAGGCTCAGGTGCGCCACTCAGCAGACGGCCCCTCGAGGCCCAAACGCCGTGTAGGCCGCCCCCCAGCGGCATCTGGCGGAAGGGCATCTGAGCCTCAGGCGCCTTCCCCCAGCCTCGCAGCAGCCACTGGGCAGAGCTTGTGAAGGAGCAGCAGGCAGGGCAGGGGAGGCAAAATGCTGGCCAAGGTCTCGCCCTCACGGGCCACTCAGTAGAGGGTGTGGCCAGCTTTCCTTTAATATGGCGGTGGCCATCTTTATTTTGCCCATGGTTGTGCTTTTGGAGGGCTTTTTTTTTGCGTTAGGCCGACGTTGAGGCCCGGTTTCAATAAAGGTGGAGTGGCTCCTCCCCAGTTTGTGCGAGTGAGTCGTTTGTTGGGCTTTTTGTGGGGCCCGTTTATTGTTTTTGGGGATTCATGTGGGAAGGGCTTTTCATTTTTGTGCAATAAAAAATTATCTTTATTCATGCAGTCTCCATGGTTGTTCTTCTTAGTGTTTGTTGGCTTCGCCGGCTGAGGGCTTGCGGAGCGGCTGCATTCATCTTCCCTCATGGCCCCTGGCCATTCCCTGACAGGGGGCTTAGAAGTACCGTGTAATAAGGTGGCGTCGTGCGGCCCTTGGCCCTGGTCGCTCCCTCCTGGGAACGTACTCCTGCTCCTCCTCCTCCTCCTCATGCTCCTCCTGCTCCTCCTCCTGAGGTGCTGGTCCAACGTCAGGTGGCAGTGCCTGAGTCCTGCGGATAGCCAGGTTGTGTAGCATGCAGCAAACCACCACAAATTGGGAGACCCGGTCCGGCGAATACTGGAGAGCTCCTCCGGAGCGATCAAGGCAGCGGAACCGCTGCTTGAGGACCCCAATAGTTAGCTCGATGATGTTGCGGGTGGTTTGATGGCTCTCGTTGTAGGCCTCTTCAGCAGCGGTCCTGGGCGCGCGAAGCGGGGTCATGAGCCAGGTGCACAAAGGATAGCCTTTGTCCCCGATGAGCCATCCTCTTGGGGAAGGCTGTGCCTGGAACATGTCATGCACAGTACTCTGCCGCAGGATAAAGGCATCGTGGCTGCTGCCTGGGAAGCTGGCATTGACTGCCATGATGCGCTGCTTGTGGTCACATACCAGCTGCACATTCAGAGAATGGTAGCCCTTCCTGTTGCGATACTGCTCGCCATGCTCCAGAGGGGCCCGCAAAGCCACATGCGTACAGTCAATGGCGCCCTGCACCAAGGGGAATTCCCCGAGTCTGGCAAATCCCAATGCGCGCTGATGCTGGCTCTCGAGGGCCATGGGGAAGGAGATGAATTGGCTTCTCCTTCTGAACAGTGCTTCGGTCACGTGGCGGATGCAGCGATGCGCGCCGTACTGGGAGATGTTTGCTATGTCCCCAGCAGCGTATTGGAAGGAGCCGGTGGCATAGAAGTTCAATGCCACCGTCACCTTCACTTCCACCGACAGAGACGTCCTGCACCTGAGCTTTGGCCGCAGATCTCGGCGAAGCAGGTGGCAGATCTCTGCAATCACCTCCTTTCGGAATCGGAGCCTTCTAACACATCGCGCGGCACTCATGTTTAGGTAGGAGCGCTGCTGGCGGTATAGCCTGACTGGGTAAGGCCTACGTGGCCGACGCCTGTAGCCCCCTCTGCCTCTAGCCAGGGCTGCCCCTCTGACAATGCGTCTGCGAGCCCTACGGATATGGCGCTGCAGCTGCGCGTTGGCACCCCATGCAGCCCCCATCAAATCCTGGCAAACAGTCTAATTTCCAAATGGCCACTTGCAGCGCTATTGCCTGAGTCCAAAAATACCTGGCTCTTGCTGCTTGAAACCAGTTAGCTATCCTCCTTGTTGTGTCTCCAGAAATGCGTTGCACAAGACTGTTTTCTGAAAAAAGGATGGCCTTTATACTGGAGAGGACGTTCCCTTTAATTAGCGCCCCCCGGGGCCCGCGCTGGTTGTGTTGCGTTCCTTTTTCCAAACGCTCCGGCCGCCCGCCGCACAATGGGGCGGTCCGACTGAAGTTTGCAATCGGGGCGGCCAAAGGGCGTTGCACGAGGATGTGGCGTCATTTTCTGCGCGCGCATCCGGGCGGGCGCTAAACTTTGCGCCGGCGCTAACGGGCAACTTAATTTGGGGCGGAGCGCAAACTGCGCTGCGCCCGGGCGCTACACGCATAGCGCCCGGAAATCACTTCTCTTAAGGCGCTAACTGCTGGCGCAAGCTACTGAAAATCTAGGCCTCAGAGTCATAGAGTTATACAGCACGGATAGGGGCCCTTCGGCCCACCGTGTCCGCGCCGGCCATCACGCCCTGTCTAATCTAATCCCATATTCCAGCATTTGGTCCGTAGCCTTGTATGCTATGGCATTTCAAGTGCTCATCCAAATGCGTCTTGAATGTTGTGAGGGTTCCAGCCTCCACAACCCTTCCGGGCAGTGAGTTCCAGACTCCAACCACCCTCTGGGTGAAAAAGTTCTTTCTCAAATCCCCTCTAAACCTCCCGCCCTTTACCTTGAATCTATGCCCCCTAGTTATTGACCCCTCTACTAAGGGAAAAAGCTCCTTAGTATCCATCCTATCTATGCCCCTCATAATTTTGTACACCTCAATCATGTCCCCCCTCAGCCTCCTCTGCTCCAAGGAAAAACAAACCCAATCTGCCCAGTCTCTCTTCATAGCTGAAGCGTTCCAGCCCTGGTAGCATCCTGGTGAATCTCCTCTGCACCCTCTCTAACGCGACCACATCCTTCCTGTAGTGTGGCGACCAGAACTGCACACAGTATTCCAGCTGTGGCCTAACCAGTGTTTTATACAGCTCCATCATAACCTCCTTGCTCTTATATTCAATGCCTTGGCTAATGAAGGCAAGTATCCCATATGCCTTTTTTACCACCTTATCCACCTGTTCCGCCGCCTTCAGGGATCTGTGTACTTGCACACCCAGATCCCTCTGACCCTCCGTCTTGCCTAGGGTCTTACCATTCATTGTGTATTCCCTTGCCTTGTTAGTCCCCCCAAAGTGCATCACCTCGCACTTTTCCGGGTTAAATTCCATTTGCCACTGTTCCGCCCATCTGACCAACCCATCTATATCGTCCTGCAGACTGAGACTACCCTCCTCGCTATTTACCACCCGACCAATTTTTGTATCATCCGCGAACTTACTGATCATACCTTTTACATTCATATCCAAGTCATTAATATAGATCACAAACAGCAAGGGACCCAGCACCGATCCCTGTGGTACCCCACTGGCCACAGGCTTCCAGTCACAAAAACAACCTTCGACCATCACCCTCTGCCTTCTGTCACTAAGCCAGTTTTGTATCCAATGTGCCAAGGCACCCTGGATTCCATGGGCTCTTACCTTCTTGACCAGTCTCCTGTGCGGGACTTTATCGAAGGCCTTACTGAAATCCATATATACCACATCCACTGTATTACCCTCATCCACACACCGAGTCACCCCCTCAAAAAATTCAATCAAATTAGTCAGACATGATCTTCCCTTGACAAAGCCATGTTGACTATCCCTGATTAATCCTTGCCTCTCCAAGTGGAGACAAATTTTGTCCCTCAGAATTTTTTCCAATAATTTTCCTACCACTGATGTTAGGCTCACTGGCCTGTAGTTCCCCGGTTTTTCCCTACTCCCCTTCTTGAATAATGGAACTACATTAGCGGTTCTCCAGTCCTCTGGCACATCCCCTGTGGCCAGAGAGGTTCTGAATATGTGTGTTAGAGCCCCCGCAATCTCTTCCTTTGCCTCACACAGCAGCCTGGGATACATTTCGTCCGGGCCTGGGGATTTATCCATTTTTAGGCCTGCTAAAACCGCCAATACCTCCTCCCTCTCGGAGTGTATTCGGAGTACCGCTGGACTGCAGTTTCCCCGTTCACACTGTAATTACACCCTCCTGCCACTGATGGCGCTGCAGGTCTTCAGTCGGCGTCTCCAGCTCCCGTCTACTGCTTCCCAAATTGTTGTAAGATTTGCTATTTAACTGTAAATAATAATATCAGAATGGAAGAACTCCCATTTCTACAGCACCTTTGACCACCTCAGGAACACCCAAAGCACTTTTTAAACATTTGTTTATGGGTTGTGGGCGTCGCTGGCAAGGCCCAGCATTTATTGCCCATCCCTAGTTGCCCCTTGAGAAGGTGGTGGTGAGCTGCCTTCTTGAACCGCTGCAGTCCGTGTGGTGAAGGTGCTCCCACAGTGCGGTTAGGGAGGGTGTTCCAGGATTTTGACCCAGCGACGATGAAGCATCGGCCGATATACTTCTAAGTCAGGATGGTGTGTGTGACTTGGAGGGGAACTTGGAGGTGGTGGTGCGCCTGCTGCCCTTGTCCTTCTAAGTGGTAGAGGTCGCGGGTTTGGGAGGTGCTGCCGAAGAAGCCTTGGCGAGTTGCTGCAGTGCATCTTGTAGATGGTACACACTGCAGCCACGGTGCGCCGGTGGTGGAGGGAGTGAATGTTTAAGGTGGTGGATGGGGTGCCAATCAAGTGGGCTGCTTTGTCCTGGATGGTGTCGAGCTTCTTGAGTGTTGTTGGAGCTGCACTCATCCAGGCAAGTGGAGAGTATTCCATCACACTCCTTACTTGAGCCTTGTAGATGGTGGAAAGGCTTTGGGGAGTCAGGAGGTGAGACACTCGCCGCAGAATACCCAGCCTCTGACCTGCTCTTGTTGCCACAGTATTTATGTGGCTGGTCCAGTTAAGTTTCTGGTCAATGGTGACCCCCAGGATGTTGATGGTGGGGGATTCAGCGATGGTAATGCTGTTGAATGTCAAGGGGCGGTGGTTAGACTCTCGCTTGTTGGAGATAGTCATTGCGTGGCACTTCTGTGGCGTGAATGTTACCTGCCACTTATCAGCCCAAGCCTGAATGTTGTCCAGGTCTTGCTGCATGTGGGCATGGACTGCTTCATTATCTGAGGAGTTGTGAATGGCACTGAACACCGTGCACTTTGCACCCAATGAAGTTCTTGTCTGAAAGTGGTCGCTGTTGTAATGTAGGAAACGTGACAACCAATTTGCGCACAGCAAGATCCCCCAAACAGCAAATTAAATGAGTGGCCCGATAGCAGTGTGTTGGTTGAGGGATAAATATTGGGCCCAGGACACCGACCAGAACTCCCCCCTGCTTGTCTTCAGATAGTGGCCGTGGGAACTTTTACATCCACCCAAGAACGCCGATGGGGCCTCCGTTTCACGCCTTTTGTAAAAATAACGACAGTAAAATTAGGACAGCATGAAGTCTGATCTAATCATCCACCTTGTGGTGTATGTAACCTGTTCCACCTTAAGAGAACCACCTTAAGAGATGTACTACTTTCTCTTGGCTGCTGTATACTGTAATACCGGTGGTGACCACACCGGTATATAAACGTTGTGTAGTGATTTGCTGGGCAGTTCAGCACTGACCTCCGAATAGTGAAGACCTGTTAAAGTTATTCTTGTGGTCTGTGTCCAGTGATTTATAATAAGCATAACTGGGACACACAGACTTAACAGTGGCGACGAGTCCGATCTTACCCTGCAGCAGTTTTACATCCAAGGCAGCTTCGTCCTCAGAACGGGCGTCGAGAAGAGGCATCCGCCCTCATCATCCTGCTGAGCACCATCGCACGGGGGGCATCGAGAACCCGGGTTAAAAAGAAAAATTCTGACCACGAAGCCCTCCATCAGCGACAGGCAGTGATCATCCCTTCTACCACGGTGGTGGGTAAGCCGATCAGCGACATGAGCAGAAAGTCGGCCGCGTTGGCTGTGGAGTAGGGGAGGGAAAACGGAAGAAAAAGGGCGGAGAACTCAACCGCGGCCGGTGAAAAGGGCCGGGCTGCAAGCGGGGCTGAGAGGCGCAACAGCAGGGGAAGCGTGAATGCCCACGGGAACCGCGGGGGAACAAAAAAAGCAGCGTCGGGGAATTGAGAACCGCTGGGGAGGCGAGAATGGCAGCAGCACGGCAATCGCCATTGCAGCCAGCGGGGGAAGAAGACAAATGCGGGAAGCCACCATTGTAGTCGGCGGGGGAAGAAGACGAGCGCGGGAAAAACCGCCAAGCGCGGGAAGCCGCCATTTTAGTAGGCGGGGGAAGAAGACAAGCGCGGGAAGCCGCCATTTTGGGAAAAAGAAAATTTAAAGAAACTTGCAAGCATGCCTAAACATGGTAACATCAATGCTTTTGATAGCGATGTCGAAGATTGGGCCACGTATGTAGAACGCATGGAAGTTTATTGTAAAGCAAATGAGGTACCAGATGATAAGAAAGCACTAACCTTATTAAACTCAATGGGTGCGAAGACGTACGGGCTATTGAAGCACCTTGTATCACCAGATAAACCGGCGGATCAGACTTTCGCGAATATTGTTACTGTCCTGAAAAATCATTTAAACCCCACGCCGCTGCTGATAGTGGAACGATTTAAATTTTACAGAAGAACGCAGCTGAAAGAAGAAAGCAACGCTGAATTCTTAATTGAACTGCGTAAGCTATCAAAGTACTGTCAGTTTGGAACAGGACTAGCAGATGCGCTGAGAGATAAATTTGTGTGTGGATTGTTAAAAGAAGGAACACAAAAGCGACTGCTAGAGGAGAATGATCTTACGCTTGATAAAGCTGTCACTATTGCAGCATTGCACGAAGCCGCAGCGAGAGGCACTGCGGAAATGCAGCTAAGGTCATCGGAACTCAGCACCAATCAAATGGCCTTCGGTGCAGTAAAGTGTTATCGTTGTGGAAAGCCAACGCACGATCAGAACCAGTGCTGGTTCAAAAATCAGGAATGCAGAAAATGTGGCAGGCTTGGTCACATAGCTAAAGTATGCTGGTCAGGAAAGAAGACCAGCAACAAAAAGTCACCGCAGGAAAAGTACAGAAAGGTACACAAGGTGACAGAGAACAGTTCGGATGAACAGAAGTCAGATTCAGACTCCAGCAGTAAGGAACTGGGTAGTCTAAGAGTACACAATGTGGGTAATGAAGCAGACCTCCAAACTATCTGGGTCACACTTCAGATAGCAGGAGTCCAAGTGAAGATGGAATTGGACACTGGATCGGCATTGACGGTCATGAATAAGCAAGATTACAAAAGGTTATTCCCACATATTCCCCTACGGGATACGGAGATTGTATTGAAAACATACACGGGGCAAAGAGTATACCCCATCGGAAAGATAAAGGTAAAGGTGGTCCACAAGGGCAAAGAAAGCCGAGGAATGGACTTATATGTGCTACCTGAGGGAGGTCCACCACTACTGGGACGGGAGTGGATCAGGAGAATAAATATGGACTGGCATTCCTTAAAAGCACTAATGGTAGATTCCGGTAAAACAGAAGATGTCAAACCTAAATGATTGTCCAGAATATTGGACGATGCTAAAGAGATGTTCCAACAGGGACTGGGAACACTGAGAGGAATTACGGCAAACATCAAGGTTGAAGAACATGCAAACCCGAAATTTTTCAAAGCCAGACCGGTACCTTATGCGATACGACCTGCTGTGGAAGCTGAGCTGGAAGGGCTAGAACGTTCAGGAGTACTGTCTAAGGTGGATTGGAGTGAGTGGGCCACGCCCATTGTTCCCGTCATGAAGCGTTCATCGAGCAACAAGCCGGGGGAACCAGGGAAGGTTCGCATCTGTGGAGATTTCAAGATCACTGTTAATCCGGTGCTTCACACGGTGCAATATCCGCTTCCGCGGATTGAGGATATCTTCGCTTCGTTGTCTGGCGGGAAACACTTCACCAAGATAGACCTGGCGCAGGCGTACTTACAGATGGAAGTTGAGGAAGAGTCACGCCAGTATCTCACGATTAACACGCATAGAGGCTTGTATCGGTATAATAGACTGGTTTTTGGAGTGGCATCGGCTCCAGCAATTTGGCAGAGGGCCATGGAGCAGGTATTACAGGGAATTCCAGGCACACAATGTTACCTGGACGATATTCTGATTACAGGAGATGATGATGAGGAACACCTTGCAAATTTGGAACTGGTGCTCACCAGATTGAAAGAATATGGACTTCGAGTTAATCGCCAGAAATGTGAGTTCTTTCAGAAGCGGATCTCGTACTGTGGTCACGTCATTGACCAGGAGGGGCTTCATAAGTCTCCTGACAAGATCGAAGCTGTTGTGAAGGCTCCCGCTCCGGATAATGTATCCCAGTTGAGGTCGTTCCTAGGGTTGATTAACTATTACCATAAGTTTCTGCCAAATTTATCCACGGTGCTGCACCCGCTGAATGCTCTTTTGCAGAAGGGAGCACCATGGAAGTGGAGCGAGGACTGTAAGAGGGCCTTTCGCAAAAGCAAGGCATTGATCACCTCAGAGGAAGTGTTGGCTCACTTCAACCCAACGCTGCCTATTCATTTGGCTTGTGATGCTTCTCCATATGGTATTGGGGCAGTACTCTCACACAAGTTGCCAAATGGCTTGGAGAGGCCAGTCGCGTTCGCATCCAGATCATTGACCTCCGCTGAGCGCAACTATGCTCAGATAGATAGGGAGGCTCTCAGCCTTGTGTGGGGAGTAAAGAAGTTTAATCATTACCTGCAGGGCCAAAAGTTTACGCTACTGACAGACCACCAGCCGTTGGTATCCATTTTTAACCCTAAGAAGGGTGTTTCGGTGATGACAGCACAGAGGCTCCAGAGATGGTCCCTTTTCCTAGGGGCACATCAATATCAGATAGAATTCAAAGGTACAAAGCAGCATGGTACTGCTGATGGGCTGTCGCACCTGCCACTACCTACAGCGGAGGAGGCACCGACGGTTGACCCTGTTGAGTTATTTCACTCGACCATCATCGAATGTTTACCAGTCACCAATGCAAGTATTGAAAGAGAAACCAGGAACGACCCAACACTGTCCCGGGTCTACGAATTGACAGTGAAGGGATGGCCAGCACATGGTGATCCACTGTTACCGGCATTCTCAGCAAGACGAGAACAGCTGTCCGTCTGTCAAGGAACATTGATGTATGGAACAAGGGTGGTTATTCCTCCTAAGTTAAGAGAGAGAGTTCTAAAGGAACTGCATGAAGGTCATCTGGGGGGAGTCAAGATGAATAGCCTTGCTAGGGCTTATGTGTGGTGGCCGGGTATCGACCAACAGATAGAGGATCTGACGAAAAGCTGCTCAGGGTGCCAAAAAGTTCAAAATGCACCTCCGATTGCACCGCTGCATCCATGGGAATGGCCTTCAACCCCATGGCAACGTGTACATATTGACTTTGCTGGTCCATTCATGGACTCCATGTTTTTAATTGCAGTGGACGCACATTCTAAATGGCCAGAAGTGATTAAGATGACAACCACTACCTCGGAAAAGACGATCGCGGTGCTAAGAACAATATTTGCAAGAAATGGATTGCCAGAACAAATATGTTCAGACAACAGACCGCAGTTCGTGTCAGAAGAATTCCAGAAATTCATGAAGAAGAATGGGGTGAAACATTATACCTCTGCCCCATATCATCCGGCTACAAACGGGTTGGCCGAGAGATTTGTACAAACGTTCAAAAAAGCAATAAAGGCCATGAGCGAAGATCAGATTCCACTACAACACAAGGTGGACAATTTCCTACTGGCATATCGAAACGCCACTCATGCAGTGACAAACCAAAGTCCTGCCATGATGTTCTATAACAGGAGGTTGCGGTCCAGGTTGGACTTGTTAAAACCAAATGTGCGGAGGGAAGTCGAAAACAAACAGTTCCAGCATATAAATAACAAGACCACTCGGAGTTTCGAAATAGGACAACCAGTGTTAGCCCGGGACTATAAAAACGAGAAATGGCAATCTGGAACAATTCGGGCCAGACAAGGACCCCTGATGTACACGGTAGATATTGGTGAAAATGTAATACGACGTCATGCTGAGCAACTGGTAGAATCGAGAACAAGGGTCGAACCCATGGTTACGGCAGAGACAACCGTGGAAGAAGCTAGTGAACCTGAAGCATCTACCTCAGAAGTGAATGTACCTGATGATGATGTCCAATCCATAAGAGATCAACTAGATGAGTCACCCCAGCAACGAGAAGTTATTCTTGTTGCCTGTGTCCAGTGATTTATAATAAGCATAACTGGGACACACAGACTCAAGACACCTCCCTCTAACACTGATTCAGCTCAAGCCGCACTGGTCCTGACTCCCCACTGTGCAATTTCACGGGGAATCAGTGCATGTTAGTCTGTAACTCCCCAGACCACAGTTTAAAAGGAGGAGGTAACTCTTTAAATCTTCGGCTTTTAAAATTAATGCTTGTTAGTTAATTTTAGCTGTTAAGAAGGCTGTTAAAAAAGCACACAGGATCCTTGGCTTTATTAATAGAGGAACAGAGTACAAAAACAAGGAAGTAAGGCTGAACCGTTACGACACACTGGTTAGGCCCCAGCTGGAGAACTGTGTCCAATTCTGGCAACAGACTTTAGGAAGATCCCCTTCTCTGGTGAAGACAGATGGAAAGAACTCATTTAATACCTCAGCCATGCCCTCTGCCTTCACAAGAAGAGGTCCTTTTTGGTCCCACCCAACCTTTAACAATTTATGTGTTTTAGAATTAAGAGACTTTTGGTTTCCCTTTCATGTTAGCTGCTAATCTATTCTCATACTCCCTCTCGGCCCCTCTTAGTCCCTTTTTCAGTTCCCCTCTGTACTTTCTGTATTCAGCTCGGTTCTGTGCTGAATTATGAGCCTGAAATTTATCATAAGCCTTCTTTTTCTGTTTTATTTGAATCTCTATCTGTAGTCGGCCAGGGAGTTCTAGCTTTGGATGTGAGCACAGAGCCGGAGGAATTGGCTAAACAGAGTAGCGGCGTGAGGTTGGCGCAGAGGGGGATCGGGGTGAGAGTGGGAATTCAGTGAGTGAGGATCAGGGTGAGAGTGGGAATTCAGTGAGTGAGGATCAGGGTGAGAGTGGGAATTCAGTGAGTGAGGATCAGGGTGAGAGAGCGAATTCAGTGAGTGAGGATCGTGGTGAGAGTGGGAATTCAGTGAGTGAGGATCGGGGTGAGAGTGGGAATTCAGTGAGTGAGGATCAGGGTGAGAGTGGGAATTCAGTGAGTGAGGATCAGGGTGAGAGTGGGAATTCAGTGAGTGAGGATCAGGGTGAGAGTGGGAATTCAGTGAGTGAGGATCAGGGTGAGAGTGGGAATTCAGTGAGTGAGGATCAGGGTGAGAGTGGGAATTCAGTGAGTGAGGATCAGGGTGAGAGTGGGAATTCAGTGAGTGAGGATCGGGGTGAGAGTGGGAATTCAGTGAGTGAGGATCGGGGTGAGAGTGGGAATTCAGTGAGTGAGGATCAGGGTGAGAGTGGGAATTCAGTGAGTGAGGATCGGGGTGAGAGTGGTAATTCAGTGAGTGAGGATCGGGGTGAGAGTGGGAATTCAGTGAGTGAGGATCGGGGTGAGAGTGGGAATTCAGTGAGTGAGGATCGGGGTGAGAGTGGGAATTCAGTGAGTGAGGATCGGGGTGAGAGTGGGAATTCAGTGAGTGAGGTTCCAGGTGAGAGTGGGAATTCAGTGAGTGAGGATCAGGGTGAGAGTGGGAATTCAGTGAGTGAGGATCGGGGTGAGAGTGGGAATTCAGTGAGTGAGGATCAGGGTGAGAGTGGGAATTCAGTGAGTGACGACCGGTGTGAGAGTGGGAATTCAGTGAGTGAGGATCAGGGTGAGAGTGGGAATTCAGTGAGTGAGGATCAGGGTGTGAGTGGGAATTCAGTGAGTGACGACCGGTGTGAGAGTGGGAATTCAGTGAGTGAGGATCAGGGTGAGAGTGGGAATTCAGTGAGTGAGGATCGGGGTGAGAGTGGGAATTCAGTGAGTGAGGATCAGGGTGAGAGTGGGAATTCAGTGAGTGAGGATCAGGGTGAGAGTGGGAATTCAGTGAGTGAGGATCGGGGTGAGAGTGGGAATTCAGTGAGTGAGGATCAGGGTGAGAGTGGGAATTCAGTGAGTGAGGATCAGGGTGAGAGTGGGAATTCAGTGAGTGAGGTTCCAGGTGAGAGTGGGAATTCAGTGAGTGAGGATCGGGGTGAGAGTGGGAATTCAGTGAGTGAGGATCGGGGTGAGAGTGGGAATTCAGTGAGTGAGGATCGGGGTGAGAGTGGGAATTCAGTGAGTGAGGATCGTGGTGAGAGTGGGAATTCAGTGAGTGAGGATCGGGGTGAGAGTGGGAATTCAGGGAGTGAGGATCAGGGTGAGAGTGGGAATTCAGTGAGTGAGGATCAGGGTGAGAGTGGGAATTCAGTGAGTGAGGATCAGGGTGAGAGTGGGAATTCAGTGAGTGAGGATCGGGGTGAGAGTGGGAATTCAGTGAGTGAGGATCGGGGTGAGAGTGGGAATTCAGTGAGTGAGGATCGGGGTGAGAGTGGGAATTCAGTGAGTGAGGATCGGGGTGAGAGTGGGAATTCAGGGAGTGAGGATCAGGGTGAGAGTGGGAATTCAGTGAGTGAGGATCGGGGTGAGAGTGGGAATTCAGTGAGTGAGGATCAGGGTGAGAGTGGGAATTCAGTGAGTGAGGATCAGGGTGAGAGTGGGAATTCAGTGAGTGAGGATCAGGGTGAGAGTGGGAATTCAGTGAGTGAGGATCACGGTGAGAGTGGGAATTCAGTGAGTGAGGATCGGGGTGAGAGTGGGAATTCAGTGAGTGAGGATCAGGGTGAGAGTGGGAATTCAGTGAGTGAGGATCGGGGTGAGAGTGGGAATTCAGTGAGTGAGGATCGGGGTGAGAGTGGGAATTCAGTGAGTGAGGATCAGGGTGAGAGTGGGAATTCAGGGAGTGAGGATCAGGGTGAGAGTGGGAATTCAGTGAGTGAGGATCGGGGTGAGAGTGGGAATTCAGTGAGTGAGGATCAGGGTGAGAGTGGGAATTCAGTGAGTGAGGATCAGGGTGAGAGTGGGAATTCAGTGAGTGAGGATCAGGGTGAGAGTGGGAATTCAGTGAGTGAGGATCAGGGTGAGAGTGGGAATTCAGTGAGTGAGGATCAGGGTGAGAGTGGGAATTCAGTGAGTGAGGATCAGGGTGAGAGTGGGCATTCAGTGAGTGAGGATCAGGGCGAGAGTGGGAATTCAGGGAGTGAGGATCAGGGTGAGAGTGGGAATTCAGTGAGTGAGGATCAGGGTGAGAGTGGGAATTCAGTGAGTGAGGATCAGGGTGAGAGTGGGAATTCAGTGAGTGAGGATCGGGGTGAGAGTGGGAATTCAGTGAGTGAGGATCAGGGTGAGAGTGGGAATTCAGTGAGTGAGGATCAGGGTGAGAGTGGGAATTCAGTGAGTGACGACCGGGGTGAGAGTGGGAATTCAGGGAGTGAGGATCAGGGTGAGAGTGGGAATTCAGTGAGTGAGGATCAGGGTGAGAGTTGGGAATTCAGTGAGTGAGGATCGGGGTGAGAGTGGGAATTCAGTGAGTGAGGATCAGGGTGAGAGTGGGAATTCAGTGAGTGAGGATCAGGGTGAGAGTGGGAATTCAGTGAGTGAGGATTGGGGTGAGAGTGGGAATTCAGTGAGTGACGACCGGGGTGAGAGTGGGAATTCAGTGAGTGAGGATCGGGGTGAGAGTGGGAATTCAGTGAGTGAGGATCAGAATGAGAGTGGGAATTCAGTGAGTGAGGATTGGGGTGAGAGTGGGAATTCAGTGAGTGAGGATCGGGGTGAGAGTGGGAATTCAGTGAGTGAGGATTGGGGTGAGAGTGGGAATTCAGTGAGTGAGGATCAGAGTGAGAGTGGGAATTCAGTGAGTGAGGATCGGGGTGAGAGTGGGAATTCAGTGAGTAAGGATCAGGGTGAGAGTGGGAATTCAGTGAGTGAGGATCAGGGTGAGAGTGGGAATTCAGTGAGTAAGGATCAGGGTGAGAGTGGGAATTCAGTGAGTGAGGATCGGGGTGAGAGTGGGAATTCAGTGAGTGAGGATCAGGGTGAGAGTGGGAATTCAGTGAGTGAGGATCGGGGTGAGAGTGGGAATTCAGTGAGTGAGGATCAGGGTGAGAGTGGGAATTCAGTGAGTGAGGATCAGGGTGAGAGTGGGAATTCAGTGAGTGAGGATCAGGGTGAGAGTGGGAATTCAGTGAGTGAGGATCAGGGTGAGAGTGGGAATTCAGTGAGTGAGGATCAGGGTGAGAGTGGGAATTCAGTGAGTGAGGATCGGGGTGAGAGTGGGAATTCAGTGAGTGAGGATCAGGGTGAGAGTGGGAATTCAGTGAGTGAGGATCAGGGTGAGAGTGGGAATTCAGTGAGTGAGGATCGGGGTGAGAGTGGGAATTCAGTGAGTGAGGATCAGGGTGAGAGTGGGATTTCAGTGAGTGAGGATCGGGGTGAGAGTGGGAATTCAGTGAGTGAGGATCGGTGTGAGAGTGGGAATTCAGTGAGTGAGGATTGGGGTGAGAGTGGGAATTCAGTGAGTGAGGATCGGGGTGAGAGTGGGAATTCAGTGAGTGAGGATCGGTGTGAGAGTGGGAATTCAGTGAGTGAGGATTGGGGTGAGAGTGGGAATTCAGTGAGTGAGGATCGGGGTGAGAGTGGGAATTCAGTGAGTGAGGATCAGGGTGAGAGTGGGAATTCAGTGAGTGAGGATCAGGGTGAGAGTGGGAATTCAGTGAGTGAGGATCGGGGTGAGAGTGGGAATTCAGTGAGTGAGGATCAGGGTGTGAGTGGGAATTCAGTGAGTGAGGATCAGGGTGAGAGTGGGAATTCAGTGAGTGAGGATCAGGGTGAGAGTGGGAATTCAGTGAGTGAGGATCGGGGTGTGAGTGGGAATTCAGTGAGTGAGGATCGGGGTGTGAGTGGGAATTCAGTGAGTGAGGTTGTTACGTCCGTGTAATAATAAGAAAAGGACTGCAGAGAACGGTACAACAGGTGTTTACTCAACGTGGCTCACACTGGAACTGATCTGTACAGATTACTACTCAGTGCTATATACAGGTGTGGTCACTGCCGGTACTACAGTATACATGAGCTGTAGAAAGTAGTTCCCCCCTTAAAGGTACATACACTACAATTCCTCCCCTTTTAGATTAACAGTACCATAACTCTCATTTAACAATTAAATAACAAACTAATTACAATTAACACTTTTAACATGCAACATTAGCTGAAAATAGTCTATTTATAAATTCAGTCTTTGGGGCGGCTTCCTGATCCTTTCTGGATAGCGCCTTTCCCAAGTGTCTTGCTCTTGGTGCGGAGGCGATTCTGGCCCCCTGTCGTCGGTTGGTTCATCAGCTTCCGATGCTACTGTTTCTGGGGTAGATGCGACCTGTACATCGGGTTCATCACCAGGTACGTATGGGCGAGGCATGGGGTTGACTTTTTCCTGTGACTCTAGGATCTGGTCAGCATGGCATCTCACAATGCTCTATCCAACGTCCACTGTGTACATTAGCGGGCCCTGCCGTGTGCATATCGTTCCTGGCTGCCTTCGTACATTTGTTCTGAGCAAATCCAGGCGAGATCTTAACCTTCGGTTAAAGAACATCATGGCTGGGGCCTGGTTGGTGACTGCATGTGTCGCATTCCGGTAGGCGAACAGGAAATTGTCCAGCTTGTGCTGCAGCGGAATGTTGTCATTGTACATAGCCTTTATTGCCTTCTTAAAGGTTTGTACGAACCTCTCAGCCAATCCATTTGTGGCTGGATGATACGTGGCGGATGTGTAATGCCTTACCCCATTCTTTTTCAAGAATTTCCGGAACTCTTCGGACACAAACTGTGGTTCGTTGTCGGAGCAAATCTGTTCTGGCATCCTGAGCAGCTCTTGGTCAGGTCCTCAATTTGTTTATCCATTCCCGGCCACCACACATAAGCCCTGGCTAGGCTTTTCATTTTTACCACTCCCAGATGACCCTCATGAAGCTCATTGAGCACTCTCTCCCTTAACTTGGGTGGAATTACCACTCGGGACCCACACATCAAGGTCCCCCTGGCACACTGACAGCTGTTCTCTTCTTGTCGAGAATGCTGGCAACAGTGAGTCGCCATATGCTGGCCATCCCTTCACCATCAAATCATATACCCGAGACAGTGTCGGGTCATTTCAGGTTTCCTTTTCGATACAAGCATTAGTTACCGGTAGATATTCAACTATAGTCGAATGGAATATTTCGACAGGATCCACTGCTGGTGCTTCCTCCGCAGTAGGCAGTGGCAGGCGTGATAGCCCATCAGCATTTCCATGCTGTTTCGTGCCCTTATATTCTCATAGTGGTGCGCCCCTAGAAAAAGTGACCATCTTTGTAGTCGTTGCGCAGTCATCACCGGAACGCCCTTCTTCAGATTAAAAATGGAGACAAGAGGCTGGTGATCCGTCAGCAAGGTGAATTTCTGCCCGTGCAGATAGTGATTGAACTTTTTCACTCCCCACACTAGGCTGAGGGCCTCCCTGTCAATCTGGGCGTAGTTACGCTTGGCTGAGGTTAGTGATCGTGACGCAAAGGCTATTAGCCTCTCTGAGCCATCCGAGAATTTGTGCGATAGCACCACTCCAATGCCGTAGGGTGACGCATCACATTCCAACCGAATTGGTAATGCCGGGTTGTAATGGGCCAATACCTCTTTCAATGTGATTAGTGTTTTGCTCTTCTGGAAAACTCGTCTACATTCGTCACTCCACTTCCATGGCACCCCAGTTTGTAGTAGGGTGTTCAGTGGGTGTAGTATTGTAGACAAATTTGGCAAGAACTTATGGTAGTAGTTTACCAGCCCGAGGAACGACCTCAGTTGTGACACATTTTCCGGTGCTGGAGCCTTGACTACTGCCTCAATCTTCTCTGGGGACTTATGTAACCCCTCTTTATCGATAACGTGGCCACAATACGAGATCTGTTTTCTAACGGAGCCCATATTCCTGCAATCTAGTGAGCACCTGCTCCAGGTTGGCAAGGTGATCACTGTCATTTTCGCTCGTGACCAGGATGTCGTCCAAATAACACTGGGTCCCTGGGATCCCATTGCAGGACTTGTTCCATTGCCCTCTGCCAAATAGCCAGAGATGATGCTACCCCGAATACCAGCCGGTTGTATTGGTAGAGACCTTTATGGGTGTTGATTGTGAGGTATTTTTTTGATGCTTCTTCTACCTCCATTTGCAGATACACCTGGGCCAGATCAATCTTAGTGAAGCGTTTCCCTCCAGATAGCGAGGCGAAAATATCTTCAATCCGCGGAAGTGGATATTGTACGGTGTGAAGGATCGGGTTCACTGTTACCTTAAAGACCCCACAGATGCGAACCTTCCTTGGTTCCCCAGGCGTGTTGCTCAACGACTTTTTCATCACAGGGACGATGGGTGTAGCCCACTCACTCCAGTCTACCTTGGACAGTACACCTGAACGTTCCAGACTCTCCAGCTCTGCTTCGATGGCTGGGCGGATCGCAGAAGGTACCGGTCTGACCTTAAAAAATTTTGGGCTTGCGTTTTCTTCAATTTTAATCGTCGCTGTCATGCCGTTTAGTGTTCCGAGTCCTTGCTGGAACACTTCTTTCACGTCAGTTAGGATCTTTGACAGTCGCCCAGGTGTGATGTCATCATCCTTTTTGTCAGCCACAGTCAGTGCCTGTATGGAATGCCAATCCAGTTGTATTTTCCGGATCCATTCACATCCCAGTAATGGTGGTCCTCCATCTTGCAATACATACAGGTCTAGTTTTGGTGTTTCCTTACCGTTATATATAACGGTCACCCTTATTTTTCCTTTGGGGTAGACTTTTTGCCCCGTGTACGTCTTCAAAATAATTTTTGTGTCTCTCAAGGGTATGTGTGAGAATAGCCGCTCGTAGTCCCGTCGGTTTATGACTGTTAGAGCTGATCCTGTGTCCAATTCCATCTTTACCTGGACTCCTGCTATCTTGAGAGTGACCCAAATGGTTCGGTGATCCTCCGTTGTGATCACATTATGTAGTTTCAGACAACTCAGTTCCCTGCTTTCGGAGTCGTTATCACTCTTTTGTTCATCTGAACTATTCTCCGTTATCTTATGTACCTTCTTGTACTTCCCTTTGGTCGGTTTCTTATTGCTGGTTTTCTTTCCCGACCTGCAGACTCGTGCTATGTGTCCTACTTTTCCACACTGTCTGCACACTTTGTCCTTGAACCAGCAATCATTATGGTCGTGTGTTGTTCTGCCGCAGCGATAGCATTTCACTGTTCCGTATGACATTTCATTTGTGCCATATTCTTGCGGTCTCCGTTGTATCTCTGCAGCGCCCCGTGCTGCTGCTTCGTGTGATACTGCAATGCTGAAAGCCTTGTCCAGCGTAAGATCCTTTTCTGATAGAAGCCGTTTCTGGGTCCCTTCACTTTGAAGCCCACACACAAACTTGTCCCTTAAAGTATCTGCTAGTCCCGTTCCAAACTGGCAGTGTTTCGATAGCTTGCGCAGTTCCGTTAAATACTCAGCATTACTTTCAACTTTATGCTGGTTCCTTTTGTGAAACTTAAATCTTTCTGCTATCAGCAGCGGTGTGGAGTTTAAGTGGTCCTGTAGGATTGACACTATGTTTTCAAAATCCTTTTCTACTGGCTTCTCTGGGGTTACTTGGTTTCGTAGTAAGCCATACGTTTTTGCACCCATTGAATTCAACAATACCAGCGCTTTCTTGTCATCTGACACTTCATTCACCTTGCAGTATACTTCTATGTGTTCGACATATGTCGTCCAATCTTCGACTTCATTGTCGAACGCTGTGATTGTAAGATTCGAAAATTTTCAGCAAAAATCACGCAAGAAAACTGGATAAAATAAGACTGTTTATTGACCAAAGTAAGCTTGCACAGAAAAACCTTTGATAAAAGGGCATACAAAATGGCCGCCAGGCCCCGTGATCAGTTTCTGAACCAGTTTATTTCTGTTACTGCAAGCTAGACAGGCTTGTGGATTGAAGACAGTAAACACGCGAAAGCCAGTATCTGAGAACCGAAACTCAGAGCAACAGCATACATATTCAATGGATTATAAGTACAGGATGGGGCCCATCAAGATATGGGCGGTCAATGTAAAAACACTTATACCCATTTATTGTACAAAGGAAAAACCGTTTAGCAGCCATCAAGGAAAATGTCCGGACCGATCAATATGCGAACCGAGCCGCGGTGACAACGCAAAGGACATTAACAGACATTAACGGCCAGGAAGGCCAGTTCAAGTTATCACCGGCTCCGTTACAAGACAAAGCGCCCCTGCAGAGATCTCTGCCCGCCAAAATTAATACAAAGACAGGACTATGATTTGGCGGGAGATAAGACTGTCCCAAAAGAGTATAACTATGGATTGAAAGTCCATCTAAGTTACTTCTTCACTGCTACGGCTTCTTGTTGGGCGACTTCAGGCTTCCATTTCTTCAAGAACTTTCTTCTACGAGGAACGAACGAAGGGCGGACGGTGCCCGGATCGGCGCCTCTTCCACTTCGGCAGATCGATGAAAACGTTTTCGTCTTTTTAAAGACGGACGGTTTCGGAAAAAGGACAACGTGGCCGGTGTTCAGCCAAACAAGGCTCGGCCACGACGAGAAGACGACAAGGGTGGCCCGGGTACTGGGGTCGGGAGATCATCGACGACCCAGGCCGACGGAGAAGAAACCCTCTGGAGAACCGGCGATCGATGCCACTAGATTCTCCCATGTGCATAACCTGCATCTAGGTCTACTCCATGAACCCAAATCCACGATTGTGGATCTCAACCTTGACGAGCGCTCATCGAGGCTTTGTCTAACCCACCGCTTCGAGGGAGAGAGAATATCAACTGCGCCAGAAGTTCCCAAATCCACGTGACGACGGAAAGCGGTGCCAAAAGACTGCGAACCCCTTTTTTTTTTCGCGATTTCGAGAGTGGTGAGCATGATCCCAAGTTCCCCAGGTGGAAACTTAGTTTAGGTATAGGGGAGGGAGTTAAGGGTAATCGTAATGTGTTTCCCCTTTTACGATGTGCCGTGTGTTCCCCATTTGCATAGAGTCAAGTTCATAAATTTGTGCATGATTGTAGTTACTTTAATCTGTGCCTATGACATGTATTTTGTAATGCTTCAAACTGTTCAAAAATAAAAGCATCCATTTCGTGCTATTCAGCCTGGTCTATTGAGTCCTCTTCTCTGCACTACTGTTCTCTGCATCTAAGTCCAAGGTCTAGAACCGTAGGGGGGGTGGGTCGAACCACTCAAGGGTAATTCTTGCACGAAGCCTGGCAGGGGGCCAGAACGGGCAAGAGAGCAGGAAAAAAACCCCTACAGAAATGGCGACCGCGGCAGGACCTTGGCAGCAGGAAAGTATTGTGTTAGATCAAGATCTGAATAAACGAAATGTGATGGATGAAAGAATAGCAGATTATGTTTTCGGAAAAGTCAACCTCACAAAACAATGGATATCTGATCTACTAAGGGATAGGCGCCCGCTAGATGCAGCCATCAAGTGGATAGCGGGTAGAGAGCATAAGAAATCTGTAGAAAAGGCGGTCTGGCTGATGTGCTACAAGAAGCAAGTCCAGCTTTTGGACCAGGTAGTTGCAGCACAGACAGTCCAGATCAACGGCTTGCTTAAAGACGTAGAGGAAAAGGTTGCGGGAGGTCAAAAACTGATTGAATCGCTTGACGCGCTGAATCAGGAACGCCGCTCTGTAATTCGCTGCCACGAAACCCGGGTAGAATATTTAAAATGTCAGGTCATTGAGGCCAAGGCCAGTGAAGGTAGAATGAGAGAGAGGAGTTTCCGTCTAGCCAAACAAGTAGATGCCCAAGAGGAAAAGCTCCTGGGAGCCAGGGCGGCATATAAGATGGCCATGGAGGATAGATCTGAGAACACCGACCACAGCGCTTGCCGCCGGGAGCTAGAGGACCTGAGAAAGGCCCTAGCGAAGGCAAACGGGTTGGTGTGTCTCATAAATCCACCAGCGAGTCAGCTGTTGCTAGCCAAGGAATCCAAAAGACCGATTCCACAAGAGGCAGTTGGGGTACCAACCCCCGAACCCTCTGCGCCTCCTGCCTATGAGGAGTCTTGGACTCCGGGGCAGGAGACGGAGACGGTAGAGGAAGAGAGCCCTGAGGTAGAGCAACCCCAGACAGTAGAGTCGGGGCCGGCGCCGATGTGTCCAACGAGACACCGGAGGATCGGTCCAAATGAAGAAAATGGCGATGACGGACCCCTTGAGAGTCAGATCGTAATGCCCCATAGCGCACGACAGCTAAGAGAGATGATAAGTCACATCCCAAAACTCTCTGAGTCAGGAGATCCCTCCGTGCATTTCAGGGACGTGGAGCAGACCGCAGCAGTCAATGACTGCGACGGGGTTGAACAGTCTAAAATGCTGCTGTTCTCCCTGGACAGTTCGCTCCTCCAGTGTCTCCCTGACGAGAGCAAGAGAGGGCACAGGGACTATGAGTTGCTACGGGATGAGATTCTGGAGATCATGGGAGAGGGGGACGGAACTCCGTTCCTCCGTTTAAAAAAGACAGTGCAGCTAGAGGGAGAACCCCCACGGGTTTTCGCCGACAGGTTGTGGCCAGTGTATCGGCGCAGCTGCCCGGGCGGGCCGGCCCGGGCCGGGCTGGATGGCGAACAAAGGGCTCACTGGCTTCGGTGCCTGGTAGCAGGTTGCCTGCCAGTAGTGAAGGAACAGGCCAAAGCATGGTTTGACCCCACTAACGCCCGCTCCACGGAGGAAGTAGTACTAGATCAGCTCACGATCAGTTATAGAAACAACAAGGGCAAGAAAACGCCTGTTGTGAAAGGAAAGGTGCATGAGGTGAGACCCGCAGCCTCTGCTAAAAAGGAATGGCGTCAGGAGGGAAATCGCCATCCCCAAGCCAATAGCAGTTGTTACGGGTGTGGGAAGAAGGGTCATTGGCGCAAGGACTGTAGGAATCCTTGGAAGGATAAGAGGGAGAGAGCGTTCGCCGCAGCCCAAGATCGAGCCCAAGCCCGAGTCGCCAACGGCCCAAGAGTTTACCCAACACCAGCACAACCACAAGTGCAGGCCGCTGCCCCAACACCAGTCCAGAACCCAACCGTAGCCTCTGCCCCGAATAAAGGGGGTGGTGCGGTTGTGGACCCCGCTGCGATCGAGTCAGTCTTGGAGACTATGCGGTCTCTGATGACCTGGCAGGGGAAGGTAGCGGTTGCTAACAGCCCTATCGCCCCCGAGACCCCAGCCGAAACACCTAAATGACTGATGCCCGCGCAGCCCGTCTACTTCTGTCCGCTCCGCTATGACGCTTGGAGAAGACCTGTGGTGGAGATGGAGGTGGAGAAACAAAGGGGTAGTTACCTGTTGGATACGGGAGCTTCGTGTACCGCGATCCACACGGACAAACCTTTTGCCTCACCTCTGTCCGCCCAGGCTCCATATTTAGTAGCGGGTTTCACAGGTAGAGAACAGGCTGGCGCGTACTCCCTCCCGCTCTCCATTCAGTTGGGAGCGCTCCACACCACATGGACGTGCATCCTATTGAAGTGGAATGAGGGGGCGGGAAAAGGCATCCTCGGGGCTGATTTCTTGGTGGAACACGGGATCCTCGTGGACCTGAGAAATCACTGTCTCTGGGGAGCCGAGGGCGGTTTAGGTAAGGTAGTCGTAATCCCGGGGAAGGAAGAAAAGGGGGCCCTGTGCACTATGAAGCCGTCAGGAGGTTACTGTTGTGTATGTAATATGTGTGCTACTTTGAACCTATGGACAGGACTGCACTACTTGTTGGGCGTAGTGATACGCAGTACCACTCCTGGCCATAGGGGTATAAATAGTACTGTGGGTACTGATCTCCCCTCAGTTCCCGCCTGTGGGCATGAAGTAAAGACCTACGTATAGTCCCTACCTCCAACCAGTAAAGACCTGTTTTATTGTTACTGATTAAGTCTGAGTATTAATTACTTGAACAACTCACAGATTTAACACTGGCGACGAGTCTGATTCGGACCCTGCGGCAGTCACTCCACGGCAGCTTCGTCCACAGCCAGGACGTTGCAGAGAGGTTTCCACCCTCTCCACCCCACTGGAAGACATCCTGACCTCGGAGCCTCCATCGGCGACCGTCAGCTTCTTCTCCAGCTTGGTGGTGGGTAAGCCGTTGTCTGAGCCGGGCAGCGACGCGACAGGCAGTCGACCGCGTTGGCCGCACGAACGGGGCTGGGGGAGCTGGAGGAATAGGGCACGAGAGCCGCTTCGAGCGGGAGGCGTTTCAACGGAGCGATCGCATCTCCTGATAAGAGCCGAGAGCCGCTTCGCGATCCAGTGATCGCATCCGCTGATAAGGGCCGCACTCGGGCGATCGCGGCGAAGATAAGGGCCGCACTCGGGGGCTGAAGGGAGACGGCGTTGGGGGACGGGTGAAGACCGCCAAGTGCGGGAAAACCGCCATTTTGTGGGCGGAGGACGACGGCAAGAGCGGGAAGCCGCCATCTTGGATAGCAGTAAAAAAAAAAAAAATCTGAGAAATTGCAAATCTACAATGCCTAAACACGGGAATATTAGTACCTTTGATAGTGACCTCGAAGATTGGGCCATATATGTTGAAAGAGTAAAAAATTATTGTAAGGCCAATAAAATTCGTGACCAAGATAAAGCTCTAACATTATTAAATTTAATGGGTGCGAAGACATACGGGCAATTGAAACACCTGTTATCACCAGATGAACCGGCGGATAAGACGTTCGATGAGATTGTTACTGCCCTGAAAGATCATCTAAACCCCACGCCGCTGATGCTAGCGGAACGATTTAAATTTTATGACAGAAGGCAGCTACAGCATGAAAGCAATGCTGATTATTTGCTGGAATTGCGTAAATTAGCGAAATATTGCCAGTTTGGAACGGGACTGACAGAGGCACTTCGAGACAAATTTGTGTGTGGTTTATTTAAACAGGATACACAAAAGCGACTGCTCGAGGAGAATGAGCTGACGCTTGAGAAGGCGGTCACTATGGCAGCAGCACACGAAGCCGCAGCGAGAGGCACGGCAGTAATGCAGCTACGGTCACCGGAGCTCAGTGCACACAAATTGGGTGTGAGTTCTGGCAAATGTTATCGTTGTGGAAAGACAAAGCATGATCAGAACCAGTGTTGGTTTAAAAACCAAGAATGTAGAACTTGTGGTAGGCTTGGACATATAGCTCGAGTATGCAGGTCAGGGAAGAAGACCAGCAACAAGAAGTCACCGCAAGGAAAATACGCAAAGGTACACAAGGTGACTGAACAGGAGTCCGATTCAGATGCTAGCAGTAATGAACTGGCTAGCTTAAGCTGTAATGAACTGGCTAGCTTAAGAGTACTCAACGCTGGTAAGGGTGCAGACCTCCAGACAATTTGGGTCACTCTTCAGATAGAAGGAGTCCAAGTAAAACTGGAATTGGACACTGGATCGGCATTGACGGTCATAAATAAGAAAGATTACGGAAAGTTATTCCAACATATTCCCCTACAGGATACGGGGATTATATTGGAAACATACACGGGGCAAAGAGTGTACCCCATCGGGAAAATAGAGGTTGCAGTGGTCCACAAGGGCGAAGACAGTCAAATAATGGACTTATATGTGATATCTGAAGGAGGTCCTCCACTACTAGGACGGGAGTGGATTAGGAAAATGAATATGGACTGGCATTTCCTACAAACAATAACGAGTGAGAACTCGGTGAAGATAGTCGGCCCAGACTCTGGAACGGATGATGGTAAGCCCAACTCAGGTGCAAAAGACAAAGTTTCAGCACAGAATTCCACTGAGCAACAACAACATAGTTTAACTGTGGATTCTGAGTCTGGCAAGTCTACTGATGTGCCCATTTCTGAGGGACACCGGGCTCGAACTCAACTCCATTTCAAACTACAACAGCAATTAGAACAAATGCTTCGCCGTTTTGAGCAAGAGTTGAATGCAACGAAAGAGTTCTTTGATATAGAGTTGGAGAATCTGGAAAGACAACAGAAGCAGCTGATGGAGAAAATGGAGCAGGAGCACACAAAACGTCTGATGTCAGAGGAGTTAACGGTCAGCCAACTCCTGCATATGCTGAAGGACAGGACTCTGAAATGGGAAAAACTTGAACACGAACTTCAATATTCAAACGAAAGGGGTTCGGAGCTCTCAAAGGTTATTGGAAGAGCTGAGGTGGCAACACAGACTGAGATGACTGCAACAGAGCAGCCCTTGGATGCCAAAAGTACGCTGACTCACGTCAACGTAGAACAACAGACCGCTGAAACAGCTGCTCCGGTAGAGGGATTGAATAGTCCGATCAATCAATCTCCAAAAGAAGTTGAAGTAGTAAAATCACAAATGAGGTCACTAGTAAACGACTTGCTGGAAGCCCAGAAAAAGCTGGATGCAGAGGTACACATGAAGAAGTCTCTTCAGGAAAGATGTCTGGATTTGGAACAAGAGCTGGCTAACGTCCAGCTGGGTATGGAGGAAATAGACGACGCTCTCACTGGTCTAGCTCAGGACGACACCGAATATTACTATGACCTGGTGGACGACACCGAATATTACGATGTCCTGTCCTGCCCAGCTTGTAACTTCGACTCCCAAAGTGCAGAAATCATGGAGGCGCACCAAAAGTCTACGGAACATCGGGAGAAGCTGGCTCTACGACGGAAACAGGAGGAAGAGAAGGAGGAACTGCGCATGCAGCTGGCAGCTGTGGCAGCTGACAATGGAGCCCAGAGAGTCTCCAAGAAGCAGAAAAGGAAAAGTAAAAACAGAAGATGACCCATCTGAACCATTATCACCTCTACCAGATCACACACGTGGTCCCTCCGAACGGAGCCAATTCAGTTCGGAAGTTCAAACTGTTAAATCCATGGAAGGACTATTGAATGAGTCACTCCAGCAACGTGAACCGACTCCACCACAGAGATTGAATCTGTGAACTGTTTTCCGCAGAGACTGAATCTGTGATCTGTTTTGACATGAAGTTATCTATGTATCTATGTTATTCTGTTATGTAAACCTGAAGTTATATATGTATATATGTTATTACGTTATGTTAAATGGGGAGATGACTGTAAAGCTAGGAAGGGAGGAATGTTGTGTATGTAATATGTGTGCTACTTTGAACCTATGGACAGGACTGCACTACTTGTTGGGCGTAGTGATACGCAGTACCACTCCTGGCCATAGGGGTATAAATAGTACTGTGGGTACTGATCTCCCCTCAGTTCCCGCCTGTGGGCATGAAGTAAAGACCTACGTATAGTCCCTACCTCCAACCAGTAAAGACCTGTTTTATTGTTACTGATTAAGTCTGAGTATTAATTACTTGAACAACTCACAGATTTAACAGTTACGATCTCGAGCTCATGGTAACAAACGTCCCAACGGACTTGCAGGCACGTGTGTCAGAAAATCTGACCGCATTCGCCACCCACAAGCACGACTGCAGGAGAGTCACTGGGTTCGAAGTCAGCGTAGACGGGGACCCCATGATCCGACCCCAAAAGTAGTATAATTTCCCCAAGGAGGCAGAACCCGACATGGAGACAGCAATATCTTCATTGGTACAGCAGGGCGTGTTGAGGACGATAGCCACCCACGTGAACTCCCCATTATGGCCGGTAAAGAAACCGGACAATTCGTGGAGAGCCACGGTGGACTACAGAGTCCTCAATAGTAATATCCCAGCCTGCGCGCCCACGGTAGCAGCAGTTGCAGACTTAATAGGGAGTATTCCAGTATCGGCGACCACATTCACGGTGCTGGACATCTCGAACGGTTTTTGGTCCATTCCGCTGCGGCGGGAGGACCAGTACAAGTTTGCCTTTACTTTCAAAGGGCAACAGTACACTTGGAACTGCTTACCACAGGGTTTTCACAACAGCCCCAGCATTTTCCATCAGTGCATGGCGGGGAGTTTGAAAGAGTTCAGCCAGCCCAACCAGATAGTGCAGTATGTGGACGACTTACTCCTGTTCACAGATACAAGGGAGCAGCACGGCCCACTGTTAGCCGAATTGTTGGAACTGTTAGAAAGGAAGGGTTTCAAAGTAAACCCAAAGAAAGCCCAGATCGGCCAGCAGG
This sequence comes from Somniosus microcephalus, assembly GCF_052327205.1. NCBI lineage: Eukaryota > Metazoa > Chordata > Chondrichthyes > Squaliformes > Somniosidae > Somniosus > Somniosus microcephalus. The sequence goes on from NW_028225180.1 coordinate 20,783,388, forward strand.
AAGTTAAATTCCTGGGTCTGGCCATCCGCGCTGGGGAAAGAGCCATAGATAAGGCCAGACGGGAATCTATACAAGATCTGCCGATTCCCAACACAGTAACGGGTGTAAGGTCCTTTTTGGGATTGACCGGGTACTGCAGAGATTTCATCGAGGACTATGCTGCCACAGCGGCCCCGCTACTTCGACTCTTACACAAGGGAGTCGAGTGGTCTTGGGACGAGGGGTGCCAGGCAGCATTCGAGAAGTTGAAAAGAGATCTGCAGACCGCGCCAGCCCTAGGGGCCATAGATGGGGGAGAGGAGTTCCTTCTGGAGGTAGCCGCTAGTGGGGACAGCCTGAGCGCAGTGCTGCTCCAAGAGCGGCACGGCAAGCTAAGACCAGCAGTTTATTCCTCCAGGGTGCTCACGGATGTGGAGAGGAGTTTCTCCAATTGCGAACGGCATCTCCTGGCCACGCATTGGGCTGTGAACAGATCAGTGATCTTCACAGGGACCTCTCCCATTACGCTCCTCACCCATCACACCCCCACGAAGATGCTTCTGGACGGGAGGATTAAGGATGGGACCGTAAGCAGCGCTCGGATTGCGCGCTGGACCCTCCTCCTTTCCCAGATGGATCTCAAAGTTAAAGGCCTCTGCGCGCCAAGGCTCGCAGCCAATATGGCATATCCCGGGACAGCCCATCAATGTTCCGTAGAAGGGGTATGGGAAGTTAACATAGGTTAACATAGGGTAAAAACAGGAGGGTAGATTATTATCTAAATGGCAATAGATTGGGAGATGGGGAAGTGCAGAGGGACCTGGGTGTTCTTGTGCACCAGTCACTGAAGGAGAGCATGCAGGTGCAACAGGCGATCAAGAAGGCAAATGGTATGTTGGCCTTCATATCAAGGGGGTTCGAGTATAGGAATAGGGATACCTTACTACAGCTGTACAAGGTGCTGGTGAGACCGCATCTGGAGTATTGTGTACAGTTTTGGTCGCCCCATCTGCGGAAGGATGTTCTTGCCATGGAAAGAGTGCAACGGCGATTCACCAGGCTGATACCTGGAATGGCGGGAATGACCTACGAAGAGAGATTAAATAGTTTGGGCTTGTACTCACTGGAGTTTAGAAGATTGAGAGGGGATCTCATCGAAACATATAAAATTATGGCAGGCCTGGACAGGCTGAATTCAGAGAGAATGTTTCCAATGGCCGGGGAGCACAGAACCAGGGGCCACAGTCTAAAAATAGTGGGCAAATCATTTAAAACAGAGATGAGGAAGAATTTCTTCACTCAAAGAGTGGTGAGCCTGTGGAATTCCCTGCCACAGAGGGCTGTGAAGGCTAATTCAATAAATATTTTCAAGAGAGAATTGGATATATTTCTGAAGGCTAAGGGGATTAAGGGTTACGGAGAAAAGGCGGGGACGGGGTACTGAACTGGTAAGATCAGCTATGATCTCAGACGAAGATCAGCCATGATCTCATTGAATGGCGGAGCAGGCTCGAAGGGCCGAATGGCCTACTCCTGTTTCTATCTCTATGTTTCTATGTTTCTATGTTTACGGGCCGGGATACATCCCACAGGCCGCGAGATCTACGTAGACGGTTCTAGCACTGTAGCTGACGGCAAGCGACTCACAGGGTGTGGAGTTTATGACCCTGCGGCAAACATTGCCCTGGCAATTAAGCTCCCCAGCACTATGAGCGCGCAGCAGGCTGAACTGTCCGCGGTGGCGTACGTGGTTACCCACCCCGAGATTTTCCCAACCCATACACGATTTGCTCAGACAGCATGTTCACGTGCAATTCGTGTACAGAGTACCTCGCCATCTGGTCCCGACGCGGGTACACCTCCGCGGACGGGCGGCCTTTAACAGTTAAGCCCTTGCTGGAGAAGATCCTAGCAGCTGTGGGGGAGAAAGGAGAGGTGTTCATCCATAAGGTGAAGGCTCACTCCACTACAGAACCCCGCAGTCAGGGCAACCAGCAGGCGGATGCGCTAGCCAGGGAGGGTGCCCGCAACGGCATTCTCTGGGACCCATACGAACCCGGACCCGTGGCGGCGATCCAAGGCAGGGAGGGAATTCCCGGGAACACAGGGGTGACACCGCCCCCAGACCTAAAGACCGTCCAAACCCTGGATCCCGCCCTAAAAGCAGTCCTAAAAGCCATCACAGAGGGCAAACAGGTAGAAGGTCCGTACAGTACGGCAGCCCTCACAGTCAAAGAATGTATGCTGTTCCGAGAGGAGCAGTGGGTTGTGCCGCAGCAGCACCGAAGGGAATTCCTGCAATTGGCCCACGAGGGTCCAGGAGCGGGACACCCCGGACCTGAGGTCACCTGGCAACGGGTGGAGCAGGCGGGATGGTGGCCGGGACTTCGGGACGATGTCCGCGAGTTCTGTGCAAGCTGTCTTGTGTGTGCTGCTAACAACCCAGACCCCCACAAAAGGAAGGTGCCCATGGGGCACATCAGGAGGGTAGAGGGACCATGGCAGTCGATTCAGGTCGACTACATAGGGCCCCTGCCCGCCGCCCAGGGAGGCTATAAGTACTGCCTTGTCCTGGTAGATGTGTTCACCAAATGGGTAGAAGCCTTCCCGTGCAGAACAGCTACGGCACTGGGTACTGCTAAGATCTTGATTCGGGAAGTGTTCTCATGGTGGGGACTCCCCCGTTTTGTAGAGTCCGACCAAGGGAGTCAGTTCACCGGTCAAGTAATGCAGAACGCCCTCATGCTCTTGGGCATTGAGGGAAAGTGGCACGTAGCATACAATCCCCAGTCATCCGGGATTGTTGAGCGTATGAATCGGACCCTCAAGGAAAAGCTGAGGAAAGAGACAATGGGCTCGCCCCAGAAATGGGCGGAGGTCCTGCCTTTAGTCCTCATGGGGATCCGAGCCAGCCAGTCCAAAAGCACGGGGTATTCCCCGCACGAGTTAATGACTGGAAGGATCATGCGAACACCCACCCATGTGCTAGCCCCGGTGCTCACTGAGGGCCAGCTCCGAGAGGTGAAACGGGACAAATTCGCCCAAACCCTTTTGGAGCGCCTGAGACAGATTTATGGACAGACGGCTGGGAACATGGGAAGACAGCACCAGGGAAATAAACTGTTGTTGGAACCTCGGAAACAACAAGAGTGGGTAGTCGGAGACCAGGTCATGGTCCGAAACTACGCCAGGGTAGGGAGTTTTGAACCACTGTACATGGGGCCATACAGCATTGTATACAAGGCCAGCCCCATGGTTTATGCAGTGAAGGTGCCCCGACGTACCAAATGGTTTCACATCAACCAGTGTAAACTGTTTAAACCGGGTACACAAGGGCCACCAAAGGGGACCAGGTCGGACAACAAAGATCCTCAGCCTGCAACAGAGTCACAGACCACACAGGCTGGAACAGTAGCCTGCGTGAAGGGAGAGGCCGTCCCATTGGAGTGGGAGGTCTCCCCTTTTGAATGGGATTCAGGCAGGAAAGAGCCCGAACAGCTCGACCTCACTTTAGACCCAATCACGGAGGAGGAAGAGTCAGAGGACGGCAGTCCCGCCCTCGACTCAAGCTTGGGGGAGGTAGGGAGTGGGGGTGGAGACTCGTTACCTGTAGGGACAGGTGAGGTGGAGTCAGAAGCCACAGATCCCGACCCCGGGGGGGCGGAGCCTGAGGGAGGGGAGCTGGAGCCGGCAGCTGTGGAGGAACCACAGGCTGTAACGGTAACAGTCACAACCCCCGGTCCATCGGCCCCGGGAGCCCAACCCAAAGCAGCCCCTCGTAGGTCGGCTCGAGCGCCCCAGCCCAGAAAATTTTGGCCAGATTCTCCCCATCCTTCCCAACCACGGTTTAAAGCAGCCCCAGGAAGACATGATCCCCGTTCAGCAGCGACAGGCTGCGGGGGATCAAAGCCAAAGATCAATGCAGCCCCACCGCAGGGTGTGGCACACGACAGACCTCACAGGGATTCGGAAAGCCGCCCCACAGAGGGCGGCGCTGTACATAAGTTAAGTTAGGTAATTATGGTCATAGTTTAAGGAATGCAAAGTATATGGTGTTAAGAGTACAATTTTGAGGTCTGCCCGGTATGTGTGTTTGTTAGGGAGCGGGGTCCAGGAACCCGCGCGTCCAATTAATTTAGGCCAGCACCTATCGGGAGCCCGGCTACATCATTTTGTTGGTGACAGAAACCTGGGATACGATGGAAAGGATTGCCGTCGCGTTCATGGCGATCGGGTGCGGGTGGGCCTACCGAGGCCGCACCAAGGACGTCATCATTTTCGGGTGCTCCGGGGACACGGCCCCCATCGCAACGGATGGGACGGGGGAACGAGAGGTAGAGGAAACCGCCACCTACTTCCACCAAGGGAGATGGCCAGGTTGGCTGGGAACGAATTCTACGGAATATTCCAGCAATTTCGGTTTTGCCTACCAAGAGACTTCATTAACATGCCCTCGAGTGAGGATCCTTGCACCCAGAGTCAGTGTTACCGTGGGAAAGAGGATTTGTCTGGTGTGCAATGGGAACGTACCACCAAGGCGATGGTGGTGGCTACGAAAGCTGGGAAAGGACATGAGAAACTCTACGGTCGAGTGGGAGCGACTGGGTAATAATACCCATCGGACTATTACGGGAACTCACGGACAATTACGTGTGTGTTGGGACAAATGGTGGGAACCAGATGAGGGAATATATGTCTGTATGTGGGGTTCGAGACACGTCTGCTCCAAGGGCGTGTCCATCTTCTTCCAGAGGCAGTGGCAGGATGAAGGGAAGGGGATGAGATGGGATGTTAGCACTCGAGCGTGCGGAGCCCCATACTCCCCTATTCCGGTGAACGCCACTGAACTCATTGTTGTGTATGTAATATGTGTGCTACTTTGAACCTATGGACAGGACTGCACTACTTGTTGGGCGTAGTGATACGCAGTACCACTCCTGGCCATAGGGGTATAAATAGTACTGTGGGTACTGATCCCCCTCAGTTCCCGCCTGTGGGCATGAAGTAAAGACCTATGTATAGTCCCTACCTCCAACCAGTAAAGACCTGTTTAAGTTATACGTTTAAGTCTTTGTGTTAATTGTTCAATACAATACACATACTTAACACTGGCGACGAGTCGGTTCGAACCCTGCGGCAGTTATTCCACAGCGGCTTCGTCCAAAGACAGGACGTTGAAGAGAGGTTCCAATCCTCAACACCCCACTGAAAACTGAAGGGCAGCAGAAATCCTGACAGCTTCCAGCGACTGGAAGCGACAGGCATTAGGACCCTGAAGCCTCCATAACCTCGTGGGTAAGCCAGAGCCCGGGAGGGCGCGAGCGGGTAAGCCAGAGCCCGGGAGGGAGCGAGCAAGAGCCACCGAGCGGGTGAGCCAGAGGCCGGGAGCTGCTTCAAGCGGGAGGCGATTAGCGGGCCAGCGATCGCACCGGTGATAAGGGCTGAGAACCGTTTCGGGCGGGCGGCGCACCAGCGATCGCACAGGAGATAAGAGCCGCAGTCGGGCTGAAAGTCAGCGACGAGAAGCGCGGGAAAACCGCCATTGAAGTGGGCGGGGAGAGCGAGAAGCGCGGGAAAGCCGCCATTTTTCGCGGGAAAACCGCTGGGGAAGAAGGCAGAAGCGGGACAACCGCCATTTTGTGGGCGGAGGATGACGGCAACAGCGGGAAGCCGCCATCTTTGATAACAAGTAAACAAAATAAAATCTGAGAAATTGCAAATCTACAATGCCTAAACACGGGAATATTAGCACCTTTGATAGTGACCTCGAAGATTGGGCCATATATGTTGAAAGAGTAAAAAATTATTGTAAGGCCAATAAAATTCATGACCAAGATAAAGCTCTAACATTATTAAATTTAATGGGTGCGAAGACATACGGGCAATTGAAACACCTGTTATCACCAGATGAACCGGCGGATAAGACGTTCGATGAGATTGTTACTGTCCTGAAAGATCATCTAAACCCCACGCCGCTGATGCTAGCGGAACGATTTAAATTTTATGACAGAAGGCAGCTACAGCATGAAAGCAATGCTGATTATTTGCTGGAATTGCGTAAATTAGCGAAATATTGCCAGTTTGGAACGGGACTGACAGAGGCACTTCGAGACAAATTTGTGTGTGGTTTATTTAAACAGGATACACAAAAGCGACTGCTCGAGGAGAATGAGCTGACGCTTGAGAAGGCGGTCACTATGGCAGCAGCACACGAAGCCGCAGCGAGAGGCACGGCAGTAATGCAGCTACGGTCACCGGAGCTCAGTGCACACAAATTGGGTGTGAGTTCTGGCAAATGTTATCGTTGTGGAAAGACAACGCATGATCAGAACCAGTGTTGGTTTAAAAACCAAGAATGTAGAACTTGTGGCAGGCTTGGACATATAGCTAGAGTATGCAGGTCAGGGAAGAAGACCAGCAACAAGAAGTCACCGCAAGGAAAATACGCAAAGGTACACAAGGTGACCGAACAGGAGTCCGATACAGACGCTAGCAGTAATGAACTGGCTAGCTTAAGCTGTAATGAACTGGCTAGCTTAAGAGTACTCAACGCTGGTAAGGGTGCAGACCTCCAGACAATTTGGGTCACTCTTCAGATAGAAGGAGTCCAAGTAAAACTGGAATTGGACACTGGATCGGCATTGACGGTCATAAATAAGAAAGATTACGGAAAGTTATTCCAACATATTCCCCTACAGGATACGGGGATTATATTGAAAACATACACGGGGCAAAGAGTGTACCCCATCGGGAAAATAGAGGTTGCAGTGGTCCACAAGGGCGAAGACAGTCAAATAATGGACTTATATGTGATATCTGAAGGAGGTTCTCCACTACTAGGACGGGAGTGGATTAGGAAAATGAATATGGACTGGCATTTCCTACAAACAATAACGAGTGAGAACTCGGTGAAGATAGTCGGCCCAGACTCTGGAACGGATGATGGTAAGCCCAACTCAGGTGCAAAAGACAAAGTTTCAGCACAGAATTCCACTGAGCAACAACAACATAGTTTAACTGTGGATTCTGAGTCTGGCAAGTCTACTGATGTGCCCATTTCTGAGGGACACCGGGTTCGAACTCAACTCCATTTCAAACTACAACAGCAATTAGAACAAATGCTTCGCCGTTGTGAGCAAGAGTTGAATGCAACGAAAGAGTTCTTTGATATAGAGTTGGAGAATCTGGAAAGACAACAGAAGCAGTTGATGGAGAAAATGGAGCAGGAGCACACAAAACGTCTGATGTCAGAGGAGTTAACGGTCAGCCAACTCCTGCATATGCTGAAGGACAGGACTCTGAAATGGGAAAAACTTGAACACGAACTTCAATATTCAAACGAAAGGGGTTCGGAGCTCTCAAAGGTTATTGGAAGAGCTGAGGTGGCAACACAGACTGAGATGACTGCAACAGAGCAGCCCTTGGATGCCAAAAGTACGCTGACTCACGTCAACGTAGAACAACAGACCGCTGAAACAGCTGCTCCGGTAGAGGGATTGAATAGTCTGATCAATCAATCTCCAAAAGAAGTTGAAGTAGTAAAATCTCAAATGAGGTCATTAGTAAACGACTTGCTGAAAGCCCAGAAAAAGCTGGATGAAGAGGTACGCATGAAGAAGTCTCTTCAGGAAAGATGTCTGGACTTGGAACAAAAGCTGGCTAACGCCCAGCTGGGTATGGAGGAAATAGAAGACCCTCTCGCTGGCCTAGATCAGGACGACACCGAATATTACTATGTCCTGTCCTGCCCAACTTGTAACTTCGACTCCCACCATACAGAAATCATGGAGGAGCACCGAAAGTCTACGGAACATCGGGAGAAGGTGGCTCTACTACGGAAAAAGGAGGGAGAGAAGGAGGAACTGCGCATGCAGCTGGCAGCTGACAGTGGAGCCCAGAGAGTCTCCAAGAAGCAGAAAAGGAAAAGTCGAAACAGAAGATGACCCATCTGAACCATTATTACCTCTACCAGATCACACACGTGGTCCCTCCGAACGGAGCCAATTCAGTTCGGAAGTTCAAACTGTTAAATCCATGGAAGGACTATTGAATGAGTCACTCCAGCAACGTGAACCGACTCCACCACAGAGATTGAATCTGTGAACTGTTTTCCGCAGAGACTGAATCTGTGATCTGTTTTGACATGAAGTTATCTATGTTATTCTGTTATGTAAACCTGAAGTTATATATGTATATATGTTATTACGTTATGTTAAATGGGGAGATGACTGTAAAGCTAGGAAGGGAGGAATGTTGTGTATGTAATATGTGTGCTACTTTGAACCTATGGACAGGACTGCACTACTTGTTGGGCGTAGTGATACGCAGTACCACTCCTGGCCATAGGGGTATAAATAGTACTGTGGGTACTGATCCCCCTCAGTTCCCGCCTGTGGGCATGAAGTAAAGACCTATGTATAGTCCCTACCTCCAACCAGTAAAGACCTGTTTGAGTTATACGTTTAAGTCTTTGTGTTAATTGTTCAATACAATACACATACTTAACACTCATCACCCGCCCACGCAAGCCCCTGCCCATGCTTCCGGTAGCACTAGCCCAGAAAGGAGGGTGCCCAACCACCACCAAGGGACCCGGGAACGGTTTAGTATTGGTACCCACCGGTCAGGTGCTGTACCAAGGGGTGCACTACGCGGTGGCCTCATTGATTTTAAATCTCACTGAGGTAAGATTGCCGGAGTGGTGTCCCAAAGAAACGGAACAATTATACCAGGTCCTGTTAACCCGTATGTTTAGACAATTTTACGAATTTGACTTTGCCGACATCGACAGAGACAAATTATACACCACACCGCCAGAAGTTTTGGATCGAGTCGGGAGGCAAAGAAGGGGTACTGTAAATGACATATTCACTGCTTTTAATACCGGGACATCTGTTGTCAACGCTCTAGATAACGTGGAGCTGCAGACACAGATCAACGGTTTAAAAGCCCAGTTAAGGAACATATTGACAGACGAAAACAAGGTAGTGGGTTCTGAGTTGCATGAGGACCAGGCCATGACACTACACTTTAAGGACATAATTGCTGAGCTGGAGAAACACGCGAGAACGGTAAATGCACTCATTAAGGAGGATCGGAATGCGTCCGATCAAGCTGCGCAAAACGAGGCCTGTGTGCTGTACGGGGCGTGGTTATTGGGCGAGGGCCGCAGTAATCTTGAGGATTTAAAACAGGGTTTGGTCCCGTCCTGGATCAGCAACAAGCACTTGCAAGCGCTCCACCCTTTTGAGAATGCATTAAGCCCGTGCCAGCTCAGGCTAGCCGCAGAAGCATACCCAGTTCCAGTGGACTGCGGACATTCGAATCACACTATTATGGGAATAGTAGTAAGAATGCCGGTGTTGGGTCCCGCAGCAAAGCCTGCCCCGGTATACAGAGTAGAGAACATTGGAGTCATTCAGGGGGGCGCACACATTCGTTACGCAGTGGTCCCGCCTTACGTCATCAGATGGGAGCGTACAATGACAGGCACCGACCTCTCGGGATGTCGGAGCCGGGGAGCACACATCATCCTGTGTCCCCAGCACTTGAACGCCTTTTTGAAACCACAGTGCGGGTTCAGAACCGCTCGCGCGAAGCCGGTGAATTGCACCATGGAGGCAATGGCAGAGGACCATGTGCCCCCACAGGTAGCATATATCGGGGGTGGGACATACTGCGTCACCACTGCAGCGCCTCAGTACCGATATGGACAACACGAGTGGTGTTCGGTCGGTGATAGCAGTTTCTGTTTCAAACCCAGGGCCGAGGTTCAAGTGGCACAACAACGAATTGTTCCCATTCCCGCGCCCTCCACCGTACACATCACTATCAAAGAGAATTTCACAGACTTACAACGATTTGTCGCGCATTTTGGTTATGTCATTCCCCCTCTTCCCGAACACCTCACCAAGATTTTAAAAGCCGTTATAATTTCGCAGAAACATTTCTACACACTGGAGCAGAAGACTTTAGAGATAGGAAAAGACATATTGGACATAACCATCCCACCATGGTGGGACTTGTTCACCAACATAGAAATCCCAGCCTGGATTAGAATAGCATCCCATATCCTAGTAGGATGTCAGGTTTTAATTGTGATATTTTTGCTCTTCGTGCATTGTAAGAGAGGCAAACGCCTCCAGAGGCATGAGAACGCGGGCGAATGGAAAGAACGCTATGTGCGGATGGGGGAAGAAGACACCCCACTTTAAGCTGCTAGTAGAAGATTAAGAGTCCATCCATTTTAAGATTTTTTTTTTTGGTTTTTGTTTCTCTTTTGAACATCCGTGTTTTCTTTTGCGTTTGGTTTGGGTTATAAGGAATTAAGTATTATGTTATTAGTCGTTATTAAGTTTTGATTAATAAAAGGTATATGCAGATGGCGCAAAAGGGTATCAACCCCTGCCCATCTGACAGGTGAAGGTGTTATAGTTTAAGATTTGCTGTCTATGATTCCAAATGTGCATGAGGTAATTTTCATTTTCTCCGGAAATGGGAACTGCATGTGTCGTGAGGGTCATAGATAGTTAAGTGCCAGGAGTGTTTGGATGTGGGGAATCAGGGAAAATTTGCTCATCAAGGATTGATACTTTAAGCAAGCTATCAGTATCACAGGGGGGCCTGTAAGACTCGAAAATTTTCAGCAAAAATCACGCAAGAAAACTGGATAAAATAAGACTGTTTATTGACCAAAGTAAGCTTGCACAGAAAAACCTTTGATAAAAGGGCATACAAAATGGCCGCCAGGCCCCGTGATCAGTTTCTGAACCAGTTTATTTCTGTTACTGCAAGCTAGACAGGCTTGTGGATTGAAGACAGTAAACCCGCGAAAGCCAGTATCTGGGAACCGAAACTCAGAGCAACAGCATACATATTCAATGGATTATAAGTACAGGATGGGGCCCATCAAGATATGGGCAGACAATGTAAAAACACTTATACCCATTTATTGTACAAAGGAAAAACCGTTTAGCAGCCATCAAGGAAAATGTCCGGACCGATCAATATGCGAACCGAGCCGCGGTGACAATGCAAAGGACATTAACAGACATTATCGGCCAGGAAGGCCAGTTTAAGTTATCACCGGCTCCGTTACAAGACAAAGCGCCCCTGCAGAGATCTCTGCCCGCCAAAATTAATACAAAGACAGGACTATGATTTGGCGGGAGATAAGACTGTCCCAAAAGAGTATAACTATGGATTGAAAGTCCATCTAAGTTACTTCTTCACTGCTACGGCTTCTTGTTGGGCGACTTCAGGCTTCCATTTCTTCAAGAACTTTCTTCTACGAGGAACGAACGAAGGGCGGACGGTGCCCGGATCGGCGCCTCTTCCACTTCGGCAGATCGATGAAAACGTTTTCGTCTTTTTAAAGACGGACGGTTTCGGAAAAAGGACAACGTGGCCGGTGTTCAGCCAAACAAGGCTCGGCCACGACGAGAAGACGACAAGGGTGGCCCGGGTACTGGGGTCGGGAGATCATCGACGACCCAGGCCGACGGAGAAGAAACCCTCTGGAGAACCGGCGATCGATGCCACTAGATTCTCCCATGTGCATAACCTGCATCTAGGTCTACTCCATGAACCCAAATCCACGATTGTGGATCTCAACCTTGACGAGCGCTCATCGAGGCTGTGTCTAACCCACCGCTTCGAGGGAGAGAGAATATCAACTGCGCCAGAAGTTCCCAAATCCACGTGACGACGGAAAGCGGTGCCAAAAGACTGCGAACCCCTTTTTTTTTTCGCGATTTCGAGAGTGGTGAGCATGATCCCAAGTTCCCCAGGTCGAAACTTAGTTTAGGTATAGGGGAGGGAGTTAAGGGTAATCGTAATGTGTTTCCCCTTTTACGATGTGCCGTGTGTTCTCCATTTGCATAGAGTCAAGTTCATAAATTTGTGCATGATTGTAGTTACTTTAATCTGTGCCTATGACATGTATTTTGTAATGCTTCAAACTGTTCAAAATAAAAGCATCCATTTCGTGCTATTCAGCCTGGTCTATTGAGTCCTCTTCTCTGCACTACTGTTCTCTGCATCTAAGTCCAAGGTCTAGAACCGTAGGGGGGGTGGGTCGAACCACTCAAGGGTAATTCTTGCACGAAGCCTGGCAGGGGGCCAGAACGGCAAGAGAGCAGGAAAAAAACCCCTACAGATACTGCCACTCTTCGGCATTTTTGGATATGTTTAGACTGGCTTAAAATGGCGTCTCCCGCGCTGCTGCCAACGCCGCTCTCGGCGGTCCTCATGGCAATGGCAGCGCCTCGCATTTTCCTGCGCGCCTCTCTCCCCCGTTGCCACTGCTCGGCCCTTGAACACCGGCTGCGCTCTGCTCTCTCTCACCTCTCTCCCCCGTTGACATTGCTCGGCCCTTGAACACCGGCTGCGCTCTGCTCTCTCTCGTCTCTCTCCCCCGTTGACGCTGCTCGGCCCTTGAACACCGGCTGCGCCCTGTGCGCTCTGCCCTCTCTCTCTCCCCTGTCGACGATGCTCGGCCTTTTTCTGTGCCGGTTGGTCGGGCTCTAGCCCGTCGCTGTCCGGGAAGGATCTGCGCAGTACCTGCTGCCAGCCCGTTTCGCTGGACCACCGTGACTGGAAAGCCAAGCCTGGCTCTCGACAGCCTCCCCTGCGATGCTCAAATCTCCGCTGGATGACTGGGCGGTTGCCCGTGGTCGACGCCTGTGCTTCTGGACTCGACCTTCTTCCACTGTTCTCCAGGAGCGAATCCCTGGGAGGTGATGCAGAGTTGCAGGTAGGTTCGAACTTGCTCGTTGCCACAGTTACATCCGCGTAATAATAAGAAAAGGACTGCAGAGAACGGTACAACAGGTGTTTACTCAACGTGGTTCAAACTGCAACTGAAACAACAGATTACTACTCAGCGTTATATACAGGTGTGGTCACTGCCGGTACTACAGTATACATGAGCTGTAGAAAGCAGTTCCCCCCTTAAAGGTGCATACATTACAGGGGTGAGAGTGGGATTTCAGTGAGTGAGGATCAGGGTGAGAGTGGGAATTCAGTGAGTGAGGATCAGGGTGAGAGTGGGAATTCAGTGAGTGAGGATCAGGGTGAGAGTGGGAATTCAGTGAGTGAGGATCAGGGTGAGAGTGGGAATTCAGTGAGTGAGGATCAGGGTGAGAGTGGGAATTCAGTGAGTGAGGATCATGGTGAGGTTGGGAATTCAGTGAGTGAGGATCAGGGTGAGAGTGGGAATTCAGTGAGTGAGGATCAGGGTGAGAGTGGGAATTCAGTGAGTGAGGATCAGGGTGAGAGTGGGAATTCAGTGAGTGAGGATCAGGGTGAGAGTGGGAATTCAGTGAGTGAGGATCGGGGTGTGAGTGGGAATTCAGTGAGTGAGGATTAGGGTGAGAGTGGGAATTCAGTGAGTGAGGATCAGGGTGAGAGTGGGAATCCAGTGAGTGAGGATTAGGGTGAGAGTGGGAATTCAGTGAGTGAGGATCAGGGTGAGAGTGGGAATTCAGTGAGTGAGGATCGGGGTGAGAGTGGGAATTCAGTGAGTGAGGATCAGGGTGAGAGTGGGAATTCAGTGAGTGAGGATCAGGGTGAGAGTGGGAATTCAGTGAGTGAGGATCAGGGTGAGAGTGGGAATTCAGTGAGTGAGGATCAGGGTGAGAGTGGGAATTCAGTGAGTGAGGATCAGGGTGAGAGTGGGAATTCAGTGAGTGAGGATCGGTGTGAGAGAGGGAATTCAGTGAGTGAGGATCGGGGTGAGAGTGGGAATTCAGTGAGTGAGGATCGGGGTGAGAGTGGGAATTCAGTGAGTGAGGATCAGGGTGAGAGTGGGAATTCAGTGAGTGAGGATCAGGGTGAGAGTGGGAATTCAGTGAGTGAGGATCAGGGTGAGAGTGTGATGCACTATTAATTACTCAAAAGACTGAGGTTAAGCGAGTAACTAACAGGCTTTTATTAACAAGATTTTTTTATAATGGAGAAGATCCTCACACCAGCATGCCTGGACTTACACAATCGGGAGGCGGACGCATCCATCAAGTTTGCTCACTGGCTTAGGTGCTTTGAAAGGTTCCTGATCGCCTCCGGTCAAATCGGATGAGGACAAACTGGATGTCCTGACCTCCAAAGTGAACCACCGAGCGTACTTGGTCATCCAGGACGCGACCTCGTACACGGCTGCTCTCAAGCTCCTCAAGGACCAGGACACGCGCCCAGTGAACGAGGTGTACGCCAGGCACCTCCTGGGGAGTCGTAAACAACAACCTGGGGAATCGACCGAGGAATACCTTCAGGCACTGTCTGTGCTTGGCCGGGCCTATGGTTGTAAGGATGTAAAGGCCGCCATGTACACAGAGGAACTTATCCGGGACGCTTTTGTAGCGGGCCACAGGTCCAATTACACCCGACAGCGACTGTTGGAGCAGAGTGACCTCGACCTCAACAAGGCCTCTGAACTCGCACTATCATTGGACGCAGCCTACCGGGGCATGGATGCCCACTCCTTTGCACCGTGGACGCCGCGGGGAACGACAGCCTGGGACACGGTAGGACCGTCTCATAGCGCCGTGCCACCCCAGCCACATCCCAGCAACGGCCCAACTACCGCAGCAGTGTCCCAAGGCCAGAAATGCTACTTCTGTGGCCAGGCCAAACACCCCAGAGCGCGCTGCCCGGCGAAAAATGTGATCTGCTCGGGCTGTGGGAAGAAGGGACACTACGCCAGCGTCTGCAGGGCCAAAGCCACCCCGAACCCCAGCAGCGCCGCGTGTGGGCCGTGCGGACCGCCATCTTGGGCCTCCCCAGCCATGTGCGAACCACCGGAACAGCAGCCATTTTGGATGCCTCCAGCCACATGGGGATCATGGACGCCGCCATCTTGGACGCCAGCCGGGATGCGGCAGGCCCCAACACCGCCTCATCTGATACCCGCAGCGACACACTGACCCCTACGCTGGCCTCCGTTACGCTGGACCAAGCGAGACCGCACCAACTGGCCCGGTCCACAATGGACATTAAGGTAAATGGTCACGAAACAACCTGCCTTTTTGACTCTGGGAGCACGGAGAGCTTCATCCACCCCGACACGGTGCGGCGTTGCTCTCTCCTAGTCCTGCCTGCGCACCAGCGGATTTCTATGGCCTCCGAGTCCCAGTCGGCGGACATTGGCGGCTACTGCGTGGTGACACTCTTAGTAGACGGGACTGTGTACGATAATTTTAAACTTCTGGTCCTGCCCCACCTCTGCGCTGCCGTTCTACTGGGGTTAGATTTTCAGTGCCACCTTAAAAGTGTTACGATGGCGTACGGTGGACTCCTCCCCCAACTCACAGTCCGCAGCCAGCAGCTTCCAAACTGCCCGCCGCGCACCAGGTGCAACCTCTCCACACTCAGAGTCACCCCCCCCCCCACTGTTTGCTAACCTCACCCCCGACTGTAAGCCCATCGCCACAAAGAGCAGGCGATACAGTGCCGGGGACAGGGTTTTCATTAAAACCGAAGTGGAGCGGCTCCTGAAGGAGGGGATTATTGAGGGCAGCACCAGCCCCTGGCGAGCCCAGGTTGTGGTCGTTAAGACTGGCGAGAAGCAGCGCCTGGTCATCGACTACAGCCAGACAATAAATCGCTACACCCTGCTGGACGCTTACCCACTCCCCCGCATAGCTGATATGGTCAACCAGATCACGCAGTACCGCGTCTTCTCGACCATTGACCTGAAATCAGCGTACCACCAGCTCCCTATCTGCCCTGAGGACCGCCAGTATACTGCCTTTGAGGCAAACGGCTGCCTCTATCACTTCCTTAGGGTTCCCTTTGGCGTCACCAACGGGGTCTCCGTCTTCCAAAGGGAGATGGACCGGATGGTCGATCAAAATGCGTTGCAGGCCACTTTCCCATATCTGGACAATGTGACCATCTGCAGCCATGACTTGCAGGACCATGACGCAAACCTCGAAAAATTCCTCTGCACCGCCCAACTCCTGAACCTGACGTATAACAAGGAGAAGTGCATATTCCACACAACCCGCCTCGCCATCCTTGGCTGTGTTGTGGAACACGCAGTCATCGGTCCTGACCCCGACCGGATGCGTCCCCTTATGGAACTCCCACTGCCCCACTGCCTCAAGGCCCTGAAGAGGTGCCTAGGGTCTTTCTCCTATTACGCCCAGTGGGTCCCCTACTATGCAGACAAGGCCCGTCCGCTGATCAAGTCCACCTCTTTTCCCTTGACGGCAGAGGCCCGCTTAGCATTCCACCGTATCAAGGAAGACATTGCCAAAGCCACCATGCACGCAGTGGACAAATCCCTCCCCTTCCAGGTGGAAAGCGACGCGTCCGACTTTGCCCTGGCCGCTACCCTTAATCAGGCGGGGAGACCCGTGGCCTTCTTTTCACGAACCCTCCAGGGCCCGGAGACCAGACACTCCGCTGTTGAGAAGGAGGCCCAGGCTATTGTGGAGGCTGGGCGTCATTGGAGGCACTACCTGGCCGGAAAACGATTTACCCTGCTCACTGACCAGCGTTCAGTTGCTTTTATGTTTAACAACAAGCAGAGGGGCAAAATCAAAAACAACAAGATCTTGAGGTGGAGAATCGAACTTTCCACCTACAATTATGAGATCTTGTACCGGCCCGGGAAGCTCAATGAACCCCCGGATGCTCTATCGCGTGGCACCTGCGCCAGCGCGCAGATCGATAGACTGCGGGCCCTCCACAATGACCTCTGCCACCCGGGGGTCACCAGGTTCTTCCACTTCGTCAAGGCCCGCAACCTGCCTTACTCTATTGAGGAGGTCAGGACCATGACCAGGAACTGCCAAGTCTGCGCTGAGTGCAAACCGCACTTTTATAGACCAGACAGGGCCCACCTGATAAAAGCCACTCGCCCCTTCGAGCGCCTGAGCGTTGATTTTAAAGGGCCTCTCCCCTCCTCCGACCGCAATGTGTACTTCCTCAACATTATTGATGAGTACTCCCGTTTCCCGTTCGCCATCCCCTGCCCGGACATGACCAGTGCCACGGTCATTAAATGTCTGAACGGCCTCTTCACCCTGTTCGGTTTCCCCAGCTATATCCATAGCGACCGGGGCTCATCGTTTATGAGAGACGAACTCCGCCAGTACCTGCTCGCTAGGGGTATTGCCACAAGCAGGACCACCAGTTACAACCCCCGGGGGAACGGACAGGTGGAAAGAGAGAATGCGACAGTTTGGAAGGCCGCCCTGCTAGCCTTAAAGTCTAGGGGCCTTCCGACCTCCTGCTGGCAGGATGTGCTCCCCAATGCGCTCCACTCTATTCGGTCACTGCTCTGCACTGCCACTAATGCCACCCCTCATGAGAAAATGTTTGTCTTCCCAAGGAAGTCCACATCGGGGACATCGCTACCGCCATGGCTGACGTCCCCAGGGCCGGCCCTACTGAGAAGACACGTGAGGACCCATAAAACGGACCCCCTGGTCGAGAGGGTCGACCTCCTCCACGCCAACCCCCAGTATGCTTACATTGCGTACCCGGACGGGCGGGAGGACACAGTCTCCATACGAGACCTCGCACCCTCGGGGGCCCCAGTAACCCACTACCCACTACCACCCCCCACCATGATCCAATATCCAACCCCAGCAGACGGCACGCCTGGGCCCCGCGACCCGCTCGACACCCACGAGGACTACACACCAGTGCCCCAGCCTACGCGGGACTCGACGCCGGAAGCTTCACTACCCCTGCCGTCGCCACGTCGATCACAGCGGCAGGCAAGACCTCCGGAGAAACTACAATACACAAACATTTAATACACTTCACCCCGCCGGACTCATTTTTAAACAAGGGGTGAATGTGGTAAACCACTGTTATACATGCCTGTGTGGGTGTTTGTATTCCACTGTGTACATGTCTGTACATGCCTCGGCTGACTCCTCCCACGAATCCAGGTATAAAGGTGACTGCTCCACAGTTCCTCTGTATTCTGGACTGGTCGACCACTCGAGGCACACCTTCATTTTCTTGTTAATAAAAGAATTCAGTGAGTGAGGAACAGGGTGAGAGTGGGAATTCAGTGAGTGAGGATCGGGTGAGAGTGGGAATTCAGTGAGTGAGGATCGGGGTGGGAGTGGGAATTCAGTGAGTGAGGATCGGGGTGAGAGTGGGAATTCAGTGAGTGAGGATCGGTGTGAGAGTGGGAATTCAGTGAGTGAGGATCAGGGTGAGAGTGGGAATTCAGTGAGTGAGGATCTGGATGAGAGTGGGAATTCAGTGAGTGAGGATCAGGGTGAGAGTGGGAATTCAGTGAGTGAGGATCAGGGTGAGAGTGGGAATTCAGTGAGTGAGGATCAGCGTGTGAGTGGGAATTCAGTGAGTGAGGATCTGGATGAGAGTGGGAATTCAGTGAGTGAGGATCAGGGTGAGAGTGGGAATTCAGTGAGTGAGAATCAGGGTGAGAGTGGGAATTCAGTGAGTGAGCATCAGGGTGAGAGTGGGAATTCAGTGAGTGAGAATCAGGGTGAGAGTGGGAATTCAGTGAGTGAGCATCAGGGTGAGAGTGGGAATTCAGTGAGTGAGGATCTGGATGAGAGTGGGAATTCAGTGAGTGAGAATCAGGGTGAGAGTGGGAATTCAGTGAGTGAGGATCTGGATGAGAGTGGGAATTCAGTCATTGGGGGAGAGAGGTCAGGAGTGACCTCAGTCGCAGGGAAGGGGCGGTCAGGTGTCTGAATGAGCTTTAATATCATCAGATCCACGCTAATTATATGTCGGTTTGTATTGCATTTGTCGTCTATATGTACAAATGTTAAAATTTAGGCTGCTAAAAAATTTCTGCCTCGCTACAGTGAGAGAGAAACTTTTCCCATTGGCGGAAGGGTCGACAACGAGAGGACACAGATTTAAGGTGATTGGCAGCAGAACCAAAGACGAGATGAGGATAAACTTTTTTACACAGCGAGTGGTTAGGATCCGGAATGCACTGCCTGAGAAAGTGGTGGAGGCAGACTCAATCGTGGCTTTCGAAAAGAATTGGACAAGTACCTGAAGGAAACAAATTTGCAGGACTACGGAGAAAGGGCGGGGGAGTGGGACTGGCTGAAGTGCTCTTACAGAGAGACGGCACAGGATCGACGGGCCGAATGGCCTCCTTCCGTGCTGTAACCATTCTCTGATTCTAACTAGGGTGCCCAGTCTCAGGATAAAGAGTCGGCCATTTAATACTGAGAGGACAAGGAATCTCTTCACTCTGAGGGTTGTGAATCTTTGGAATCCTCTACCCCGGAGGGCTGTGGATGCTGAGTCGCTGAGTATATTCAAGGCTGAGATCGATTACAAGAGGATTTGAGTACAGGAGTAAAGAAGTCTTACTCCAATTACAGGGCCTTGGTGAGACCACACCTTGGGTATTGTGTACAATTTTGACCTCCTTACCTAAGGAAGGATATATTTGCCATAGAGGGAGTGCAACGAAGGTTCACAAGATTGATTCCTGGGATGGTGGGACTGTCGTATGAGAAGTGATTGAGTAAACTAGGCCTGTGTTCTCTTGAATTCAGAAGAATGAGAGGGGATCTCATTGAAGCATACAAATTTATTACAGGGCTTGATAGGCTGGATGCTGGGAGAATGTTTCCCTTGGCTGGGGAGTCTAGAACCAGGGGCCACAGCCTCAGGATAAAGGGTCGGCCATTCAGGACTGAGATGAGGAGACATTTCTTCACACAGAGGGTGGTGAATCTTTGGAATTCTCTGCCCCAGAGGGTGGTGGAGGCTCAGATCATTCGATACATTCAAGGCCGAGATCGCTAGATTTTTGGGGTGAAAAATTTGGTCGCGCCCCTTTTGGGGCACTACTTTTAGCGCCCCGATACAGTTAGCCCCCGCACCCGTAATTGAATGGTATCTCCCCAAGCAGGGGCACTACGGGAAGCGCTCCACCTCCCTCATGCGGCGCACCCATTGAATATCGCGGCTCTCCGTGGAGCAGCGCCATGCGCATCGGCCGGCACATAGCGACGCGATACTGCCGGCCTCCCTCCCCCGATCTAAGGGGAGGGGCCTGGCGCAGCACGCACCGGGGCCCTGCTGGAGCACCGGGGAGTGGGGAGTGCGCCGGGCTGACCGATCGCGGCCGGCACCCGTGGGAGAAGGCCAGAGGGGGTCAGGTGCTGGCACCGGCCAAAAAACAAATGGCCGCCCGGCACCTGCGCTTTAATTTGCACCGTCCCGGCTGCAAACACGCCCCCTGACCCTGTCGGACTTAGCGTCCGGCGGTAGGTCAGGGGGCGCGAGCCAGGTTTGCGGCCGGGGCGGCGGCCGGGGCGGCAGCAGAGCGTGGCGCACGGCGATCATGCAGATTTTCGGGCGATAGGCGCTTCGCGCCACCTTGAACTTTTCCCCCTTGGACTCTCGGGGAATCGAGGGATACGGGGATCGGGCGAGAAAGTGGAGTTGAGGTCGAAGATCAGCCATGATCTCATTGAAAGACGAAACGGGCCCGAGGGGGAGTGGCGGAGTGGCAGAGCGAGCTCGAGGGGGCCGAGGGGTGGAGCGGGCTCGAGGGGGGCCGAGGGGCGGAGCGAGCTCGAGGGGTCCGAGGGGCGGAGTGAGCTCGAGGGGGGCCGAGGGGTGGAGCGAGCTCAAGTGGGGCCGAGGGGCGGAGCGGGCTTGAGGGGGCCGAGGGGCGGAGCGAGCTCGAGGGGGCCGAGGGGCAGAGCTGGCTCGAGGGGGGCCGAGGGCTGGAGCGGGCTTGAGGGGGGCCGAGGGCCGGAGCGGGCTCGAGGGGGCCGAGCGGGCTCGGGGGGGCCGAGGGAGGAGCGGGCTCGAGGGGGGCCGAGGGGCGGAGCGAGCTCAAGGGGGGCCGAGGGGTGGAGCGGGCTCGAGGGGGAGGGGCCGAGGGGCGGAGCGGATTTGAGGGGGAGTGGCGGAGCGGGGCTCAGGGGGGCCGAGGGAGGAGCGGGCTCAAGGGGGGCCGAGGGGTGGAGCAGGCTCGAGGGGGGCCGAGGGGCGGAGCGAGCTCGAGGGGGCCGAGGGGAGGAGCGAGCTCGAGGGGGCAGAGGGGAGGAGCGAGCTCGAGGGGGCCGAGGGGAGGAGCGGGCTCGAGGGGGTCGAGTGGCAGAGCGGGGCTCAGGGGGGCCGAGGGAGGAGCGGGCTCGAGGGGGGCCGAGGGGCGGAGCGAGCTCGAGGGGGCCGAGGGGCGGAGCGAGCTCGAGGGGGCAGAGGGGCGGAGCGAGCTCGAGGGAGGCCGAGGGGCGGAGCGAGCTCGAGGGAGGCCGAGGGGTGGAGCGAGCTCGAGGGGGCCGAGGGGCGGAGCGAGCTCGAGGGGGGCCGAGGGGCGGAGCGAGCTCAAGGGGGGCCGAGGGGCGGAGCGGGCTCGAGGGGGCCGAGGGGCAGAGCGAGCTCGAGGGGGCCGAGGGGTGGAGCGGGCTCGAGGGGGGCCGAGGGGCGGAGCGAGCTCGAGGGGGCCGAGGGGCGGAGTGAGCTCGAGGGGGGCCGAGGGGCGGAGCGAGCTCAAGGGGGGCCGAGGGGCGGAGCGGGCTTGAGGGGGCTGAGGGGTGGAGCGAGCTCGAGGGGGCCGAGGGGCAGAGCTGGCTCGAGGGGGGCCGAGGGGTGGAGCGGGCTTGAGGGGGGCCGAGGGCCGGAGCGGGCTCGAGGGGGCCGAGGGGCGGAGCGGGCTCGGGGGGGCCGAGGGAGGAGCGGGCTCGAGGGGGGTCGAGTGGCGGAGCGGGCTCGAGTGGGGGGCCGAGGGGCGGAGTGGGCTCAGTGAGGGCCCAGTGGCGGAGCGGGCTCCAGGGGGCCGAGTGGCGGAGCGGACTCAGGGGGCTGAGGGGCCTCCTCCTGCTCCCAATTCTCGTGCAACAACTTCAGTCAATGAACACAAACCAAAATCCGCAGGGGTCCAATTCAAGCCGTTTAATCAGGGTTTTTGTGAAAAAAACCGAAACAGTTCCGGGGGATCTGAAGCCGATCAGAGAGACTTGGGGAATTCGGCAATGATACGGGCTTTTACAGAACAAAGCGGAAGTGCAGTTCCCGGTCCAGACTCAGGCCTACAACACGCAGCAGTTGAAGTCCCTCTTCTTGCTTTCCGTGGCCCAGATGAGCCAGTTGAGCTTCTGGTCGTCGTAGGGCGGGTAGCGAGCTGTGGTCATCACCTCCATCCCCGCGCTCTTCAGCATACAGGCCCGCTTGTGGGAGAAGCTGTCGAAGCTGAACTTGCCGTGATACATGCCGATGCCGCTGAAGCCTGCCAATGTTCACGAACAGTCCAAGTAAACTCCCCGCTGAACCAATCACCTCGCCCGGCTTCAGAACAGCCCTTCCCGCTGGAAGCCTAGCGACCATTGCCGGCAGCTATCATGTGCACAGCAAGAGGCCACGAGTAGCAACGTGATAACGGCCGGTTAATTATTATTATTTTTTTTTTCGTGAGTTTGTTTAAGGGATAAATGTTGGGCTCAGGAGAACTACCCCCCCCCCACCCTGCCACTCCCCCCCCTCCACCGCTCTTCTTCCAGTGATGGCCGTGCCTTCTTTTACATCCACCTGAGAGGGCAGACAGGGCCTCGGTTTAAACTCTGTGCCGGGCCATGAGGTTACAGATTGTGGTGGAATACAATTCTGCTGCTGCTGATGGCCCACAGCACCTCATGGATGCCCAGTTTTGAGCTGCTAGGTCTGTTCTGAATCTACCGCACTTAGCACGGCGGTAGTGCCACACAACATGATGGAGGGTGTCCTCAGTGTGAAGACGGGACTTCGGCTCCACAATGACTGTACGGTGGTCACTCCTACCAATACTGTCATGGACAGCTGCATCTGCGACAGGTCAAAATCCACTAACTCAGCACAAGCCGGGGATGGAGTCTGGGAGTTTCCTGCTCTGTGTGTGGGGGCACAGGCCGAGAATGGAGCCTGGGAGTTTCCTGCTCTGTGTGTGGGGGCACAGGCCGAGAATGGAGTCTGGGAGTTTCCTGCTCTGTGTGTGGGGGCACAGGCCAGGAATGGAGCCTGGGAGTTTCCTGCTCTGTGTATGGGGGCAAAGGCCGGGAATGGAGCCTGGGAGTTTCCTGCTCTGTGTGTGGGGGCACAGGCCAGGAATGAAGCCTGGGAGTTTCCTGCTCTGTGTGTGGGGGCACAGGCTGAGAATGGAGCCTGGGAGTTTCCTGCTCTGTGTGTGGGGGCACAGGCCGGGAATGGAGCCTGGGATTTTCCTGCTCTGTGTGTGGGGCTCTAGGCCGGGGATGGAGCCTGGGCCTTTCCTGCTCTATGTGTGGGGCTCAGTACCATTCGTATAAACACTTACTGACCCCACCAAATGGCAATGTGTTGAGAGTCATCTGCACCATGTTATCATTTGAACAGAAGCCGCCACGACTGGTTTTGTCCACCATTTCCTTCACCACCTGAAACCACAGGAAAGAGTTAGGAACCAAGACATCCTCGTGTTGTTCAGTGTGGGGAAACATAAATCATTGGAGGGCCTCACAAACACATTGGTTGTAGGATAGACACTCACAGGGCAACAGAGAGAGACAGTGAGAGAGAGACAGAGAGAGAGACAGAGACAGAGAGAGAGAGAGTGAGACAGAGAGAGAGACTGTGTGTACCCAACGAGGGTCAAAAACGTTTGACACCTACAGAATGTTGGAAACCTGTACTTTTTGTTATGTAAGCTTTGGCAACATGGTTCCCTGTAAACTTTCATGCCAATAAAGCATTTGAATTGAATTGAATTGACAGAGAGAGAGAGAGACAGAGAGACAGAGAGAGAGAGGCAGAGACAGAGAGAGAGAGAGAGAGACAGAGAGAGAGACAGAGAGACAGAGAGAGAGACAGAGAGAGAGAGACAGAGACAGAGAGGGACAGAGACAGAGAGAGAGAGACTGTGATGAAATATTCCATTCATCACTGCCTGTGACTGTGGTTGGTTTCAGTTTCATTTCCCTTACCTCTGTTCCGTTTCCTCACCATTGTATTGTACTATGTGTAGGGCTCCGCCCATACCTGGCCCATTGTATTGTACTATGTGTAGGGCTCCGCCCATACCTGGCCCCTATGTAAGCTGGCCCAGCCTGCAGCACATCCAGTACGGCAGAGCTCTGGATGGAAGATACCTCTCTCCTGTGTGTTACCTTCTAAGTCAATAAAAGCCTTGTTTTGTTTCGCTAACATCGAGTCTCGGACTTATTGAGGCACATCAATTTTATTGACTTAATTTTCAACACAATGGATCAACTCTTGAAACCCGAATGTTTGGATTTGGACCAGCATGCTTCGGACGCATCGGCACGCTTCGGACACTGGTTTATGTGTATGGAATTCTTCCTGGACAATTCTGCAGCCGTCAAAGGCGCTACGGACGCTGCGAGTATGAAACTCGGAATTCTGCGGAATTGGGTAAGCCACCGAGTTTACCCCCTCATCCAAGACGCCGACACGTACCCGGCCGCCTGCGACATCTTAAAGGCGCATTACCAGCAGCCTACGAATGAGGTGTATGCTAGGCATCTGCTCGCTACTCGCGCACAGCGACCTGGGGAATCGGTGGAGGAGTTCCTAGGCACCCTGAAAAAGCTTGGCAAAGACTGCAAGTGCCAAGATGTAAAAGCCGCAGTGTACACTGACAAGCTTGTTCGCGATGCCTTTATCACAGGCCTCAGCTCCACTTACATCCGGCAGAGACTGCTGGAAAAAACGGGATTGGACCTGAAACAGGCTGCGGACACAGCGCGATCCCTGGATGTGGCCCAGAGAAACTCGGATGCCTACTCTTCAGCCCGCGCCGTCCACGCCACCACGTGCGCACCAAGGGCGCCGCCATCTTGGAAGGCGTCTTCCCCGCCCGGCAGCCTGACACCGTCGGGGCCCCGCTCTCTCCCCAGAAGCCCTACGACAGCCGCGACGCGACGGGGACCCAACTGCTACTTCTGCGGGCAGCCGAAGCACACCAGAAACCTGTGTCCGGCGAAAGGCACCACCTGCTTTAAGTGCGGTAAGAAGGGGCACTTCGGGAAGGTGTGCAGAGGGAACCCCGCCGAAAAACCCGCCACCGCCGCGTGTGCGCCGTGGGAGCGGCCATCTTGGACGCCATCTTGCCCGACCTCGTGGGGTCCGCCATCTTATGAGCAGACAGCGTGGACGCCATCTTGTCTCGATCAGGGCCCTACAGTGGCATCGGTCACAGTGGACCAGACCAGGCCGCACCCGCTATCCAAATCAATGGTGGACATCGAGGTAAACGGGTGCGGGGTTAAATGTTTAATTGACAGTGGAAGCACGGAGAGTTTTATCCACCCTGAACTGGCACAACAACTCTCCCTAAAGGTGGTCCCTACTCGGGCTACCATCTCTCTGGCTGATAAAACCCAGACATCGACCATTCTGGGTTACTGCACGGTACAATTGTCCGTTAACGGAACTGTATACGATAATTTTAAAGTATTAATCATGAAGAATTTATGTGCTAGCATGATCTTGGGCCTAGATTTCCAGTGCAACCACCAAAGCATCACGCTCAAGTACGGTGGGTCCCAGCCGCCCCTCACAGTGTGCGGTCTGGCTACCCTGAAGGTAAAGCCGCCTTCGCTATTTGCGAACCTTACCCCTAACTGCCGGCCAATAGCGACCAAAAGCAGGAGGTACAGCTGGGAGGACAGGCGGTTTATCACGACCAAGGTAGACAGGCTCCTGAAAGAGCGCATTATTGAACGCAGCAACAGCCCGTGGCGCGCCCAAGTGGTAGTGGTAAGGGGTAGCGAGAAGAAACGGATGGTGATCGACTATAGCCAAACGATCAACAGGTACACCCAACTAGACGCCTACCCGCTACCCCGCATATCAGAAATGGTGAACCAAGTCGCCCAACACCGGGTGTTCTCCACCATCGACCTCAAGTCAGCGTACCACCAGCTCCCTATCAGACCAGAGGACCGCCCGTACACCGCCTTCGAGGCGAACAGACGCCTCTACCAATTCCTCAGAGTCCCCTTTGGGGTGACGAATGGGGTCTCGGTCTTCCAGAGGGAGATGGACCGCATGGTCGATGACCACCACTTGCAGGCAACCTTCCCCTACCTCGACAACGTCACCATCTGCGGTCACAACCAGCAGGATCACGACTCGAACCTCGAGAGGTTCCTGAAAACCGCACAAAAACTCAACCTCACCTACAACGAGGACAAGTGCGTTTTCAACACCACGCGCCTCTGCATACTGGGCAGCATGGTGGAGAATGGGGAAATCGGACCAGACCCCGACCGATTGCGCCCCCTACGGGAGCTGCCCCTGCCCAACACTCCCAAAGCCCTGAAAAGGTGCCTGGGGTTATTTTCTTATTATTCCCAATGGGTCCCCAACTACTCCGACAAAGCCCGCCCCCTCTTGAAAGCATCCTCTTTTCCGGTCTCTGCTGAGGCCCACGCCGCCTTCAAAAGCATTAAGCAGGATATTGAGCAGGCCACGCTACAGGCAGGACGAGAACACTCCATTTCAAGTGGAAAGTGATGCGTCTGACTTTGCCTTGGCGGCCACCCTCAACCAGGCGGGGCGGCCCGTAGCTTTCTTCTCGAGGACCCTCCAAGGGCCCGAGATCAGACACTCCTCCGTGGAAAAGGAGGCCCAAGCCATCGTGGAGGCAGTGCGCCACTGGCGCCACTATCTAGCCAGCAAACGCTTCACCCTACTTACCGACCAGCGGTCGGTAGCGTTTATGTTCAATAATAAACAGAGGGGAAAGATCAAAAATGATAAGATTCTTAGGTGGCGGATCGAGCTCTCCACCTTCGAGTATGACATCTTTTACCGGCCATGGGCCCTTAACGAATCCCCTGACGCCCTCTCACGAGGGATGTGTGCCAGCGCCACCGGGGATCGGCTACAGACCCTCCACAACGACCTCTGCCACCCAGGGGTCACGCGGCTGTTCCACTTCATAAAGTCCCGCAACTTACCCTACTCGATTGAGGAAGTTCGGTCTCTGACCAGGAACTGCCGCACTTGCGCTGAGTGCAAGCCTCGGTTCTACCGCCCAGATAGAGCCCACTTAATCAAAGCTACACGGCCCTTTGAGCGGCTCAGCTTAGACTTCAAGGGCCCTCTCCCGTCCGTCGACCGCAATGTTTATTTCCTGAACATTGTGGACGAATACTCCCGTTTCCCATTCGCCTTCCCCTGCCCAGACATGACCAGCGCCACGGTCATTAAATGCCTCAACAGCCTGTTCTGCCTGTTCGGTATGCCGAACTACATCCATACGGATAGGGGGGCGTCCTTCATGAGTGAAGAGCTATGCCAGTACATGCTGTCCAGGGGGATCGCCACGAGCCGTACCACCAGCTACAACCCCCGGGGTAACGGTCAAGTGGAGCGAGAGAACGGGACAGTATGGAAAGCAGTCACTCTAGCTCTAAGGACCAAGGGCCTCCCTATCTCCCGCTGGCAGGAAGTCCTCCCAGATGTGCTCCATTCGATACGGTCGCTATTGTGTACTGCCACTAATGCCACGCCTCATGAACGAATGTTTGTCTTTCCCCGGAAATCCACCTCAGGCGTATCCATGCCGTCATGGCTCTCCACCCCAGGTCCGGTATTCGTGCGAAGCCATGTGAGGGGCCACAAGACGGACCCTCTCATGGAGCCAGTGCACCTACTCCACGCCAACCCCCAATACGCGTATGTCCGGCACGCTGACGGAAGGGAGGACACCGTGTCCATAAAAGACGTCGCCCCAGCCGGTAACGACAACAACCACGACAATAGCAGCAACAACGATCACAGCAACTCTTACCCACCCACTACTCTTTCATCACCCCCGGAAGAACATCGACC